>NC_134353.1:414820274-415120274 GCF_048569485.1 Anomaloglossus baeobatrachus | reverse complement strand
TGGGACAGTTCAGTCACCTGCTACAGACTTTGCAGACCTCACACAGCTTCCTAAATCTGGCATTATTCCTTTCTCGGTGGGTGCCCGCCAAAAGCGGGGTGCTGCTGGATTGGAGTAAGCGGCCCTGGAAGCTCTGAGGCAAGGAAATTCTAATCCCTGGTGAGCCAGCGGAAGGGTGAGACTCTGTTGCTTGTTACATTTGTGTTTTGCTGGTTATGTGCCGTTAATTGTTTGGGAATCCAATAAAGTCTAATTATTGTGGTTCCCTCACCCTGTGTTGTCTGAGTAGTGTTCCACCCACGGTTAAGGAGGTCGTGCGTTCAGATGGGATGAGCCTTGAGCCACACTGTCTTTCTAAAGGCGGCTGGTTTAGTGGACAAGAGCACCCACTGAGCCCCGTGTCTCCACACCTACCACTACACCAACTCAGAAAAGTGGGAAACTGACTCTACATTAATTCACAAAATCCTAGTGACTGCTCACAAAACATGGCCAAACAAAAGCAAAAGACAATACCTACACAACATGGCCAAACAAAAGCAAAAGACAGTACCTGGCCTATCAATCCAATAGAAAGTCATAGGCAACACAGTCAATTGGCCAAGGAAATTACATGCAGCCATACAAAGTCCATGGGCCTTGCCTTAGAGTCAAACCCACAACCTCTCGTAGCCCAAGCAAAGAGCCTACCACTACATCAACACAGAGAAGGGGGAATCTGATTCTACATTAATTCACATAATCCTAGTGACTGCGCACACCACATGGCCAAACAAAAGAAAAAGACAGTACCTGGCCTATCAATCCAATGGAAACTCATATGTAACAAAGTCTATTGGTCTAGGCATTTACATGCAGCCATACAAAGTCCATGGGCGTTGCCTCAGAGTCCAACCCACAACCTTTCGCAGCCCAAGCAAAGAGCCTACCACTACACCAACACAGAGAAGTGGGAAATTGATTCTACATTAATTCACATAATCCTAGTGACTGCGCACATAACATGACCAAATAAAAGCAAAAGACAGTACCTGGCCTATGAATCCAATGAAAACTCATAGGCATCACAGTCCATTGAACTAGGCATTTACATGCAGCCATACAAAGTCCATGGGCCTTGCCTCAGAGACGAACCCACAACCTCTCGTAACCCAAGCAAAGAGCCTACCACTACACCAACACAGAGAAGTGGGAAACTGATTCTACATTAATTCACATAATCCTAGTGACTGCGCATGCAACATGGCCAAACAAAAGCAAAATACAGTACCTAGCCTATCAATCCAATGGAAACTCATAGGTAACACAGTCCATTGGACTAGGCAATTGCATGCAGCCATACAAAGCCCATGGGCCTTGCCCCAGAGTCAAATCCACAACCTCTCGTAGTCTAAGCAAAGAGCCTACAACTACACCAACACAGTGAAGTGGTAAACTGATTCTACAATAATTCACATAATTCTAGTGACTGCGCACACAACATGGCAAAACAAAAGCAAAAGACTGTACCTGGCCTATCAATCCAACGGGCACTCATAGGCAACACAGTCCATTGTACTAAGCAATTACATGCAGTCTTACAAAGTCCATGGGCCTTTCCTCAGAATCAAACCCACAACCTCTCACAGCCTAAGCAAAGAGCCTACCACTACAACAACACAAAGAAGTGGGAACCTGATTCTACATTAATTCTCATAATCCTAGTGACTGCGCACACAACATGTCCAAACAAAAGAAAAAGGCAGTACCTGGCCTATCAATCCAATGGAAACGCATAGGCAACACAGGCCATTTCACTAGGCAATTAGATGAAGGCATGCAAAGTTCATGGGCCTTGCCTCAGAGTTGAACTCACAACCTCTCGTAGCCCAAGTAAAGAGCCTACCACTACATCAACACAGAGAGGTGCGAATCTGATTATACATTAACTCACATAATCCTAGTGACTGCGCACACAACATGACCAAACAAAAGCAAAAGACAGTACCTGACCTATCAATCCAATGGAAACTCATAGGCAACACAGTCCACTGGACTAGGCAAGTACAAGCAGCCATACAAAGTCCATGGGCCTTGCCTCAGAGTCGAACCCACAACTTCTCGCAGCCCAAGCAAAGAGCCTACCACTACACCAACACAGAGAAATGGGAAGCTCACTCTACTTTAATTCACAAAATCATAGTGACTGCGCACACAACATGGCCAAACAAAAGCAAAAGACAGTACCTGGTCTATCAATCCAATGGAAACTCATAGGCAAAACAGTCAATTAGACTTGGCAATTACATGAAGCCATATAAAGTCCATGGGCCTTGCCTTTGAGTCAAACCCACAACCTCTCGCAGACCAAGCAAAGAGCCTACCACTACACCAACACAGAGAAGTGGAAAACTGATTCTACATTAATTCACATAATCCTAGTATGACTGCACACACAACATGGCCAAACAAAAGCAAAAGACAGTACCTGGCCTTTCAATACAATGGAAACGCATAGGTAACACTGTCCATTGGACTAGGCAAGTACATGCAGCCATACAAAGTCCATGGGCCTTGCCTCAGAGTCGAACCCACAACTTCTCGCAGCCCAAGCAAAGAGCCTACCACTACACCAACACAGAGAAATGGGAAGCTCACTCTACTTTAATTCACAAAATCATAGTGACTGCGCACACAACATGGCCAAACAAAAGCAAAAGACAGTACCTGGTCTATCAATCCAATGGAAACTCATAGGCAAAACAGTCAATTAGACTTGGCAATTACATGCAGCCATAAAAAGGCCATGGGCCTTGCCTCAGAGTCGAACCCACAACCTTTTGGAGAACAAGCAAAGAGCCTACCACTACACTAACACAGAGAAGTAGGAAACTACCTCTACATTAATTCACATAATCCTAGTGACTGCACACACAACATGGCCAAACAAAAGCAAATGACAGTACCTGACCCATCAATCCAATGGACACGCATAGGCAACACAGTCCATTTGACTAGGCAATTACATGCAGGCATGCAAAGTCCATGGGTTTTGCCTCAAAATTGAACCCACAAACTCTCGTAGCCCAAGCAAAGAGCCTACCACTACCCCAACACAGAGAGGTGGGAAACAGATTCTACATTAATTCACATGATCCTAGTGACTGCACACACAACATGGCCAAACAAAAGCAAAAGATGGTACCTGGCCTATCAATCCAATGGAAACTCATAGGCAACACAGTCCATTGGACTAGGCAAATACATGCAGTCATACAAAGTCCATGGGCCTTGCCTCTGAGTCAAACCCACAACATCTCGCAGGTCAAGCAAAGAGCCTACCACTACACCAACACAGAGAAGTGGTAAACTCATTCTACATTAATTCACATAATCCTAGTGACTGCACACACAACATGGCCAAACAAAAGCAAAACACAGTACCTGGCCTATCAATCTAATGGAAACGCATAGGTAACACCGTCCATTGGACTAGATAATTACATGCAGCCATACTAAGTCTACGGGCCTTGCCTCAGAGTCGAACCCACCACCTCTAAAAGCCCATGCAAAGAGCCTACCACTATACCAACACAGAGAAGCAGGAAACTGACTTTACATTAATTCACATAATCCTAGTGACTGCGCACACAACATGGCCAAACAAAAGGAAAAGACAGTGCCTGGCCTATTAATCCAATGGAAACTCATAGGCAACACAGTTCATTGGACTAGGCAATTACATGCAGCCAGACAAAGCCCATGGGCCTTGATCTAAGAGTCAAACCCACCACCTCTCGCAGCCCACGCAAAGAGCCTACCACTACACCAACACAGAGAAGAAGGAAACAAACTCTACATTAATTCACATAATCCTAGTGACTGTGCACACAACATGGCCAAAAAAAGACAGCACCTGGCCTACCAATCCAATGAAAACTCATAAATAACACAGTCCATTGGACTAGGCAATTAAATGCAGCCATATAAAGTCCATGGGCCTTGCCTCAGAGTTGAACCCAAAACCTCTCATAGTCCAAGCAAAGAGCCTACCACTACACCAACACAGAGAATAGAGAAACTGACTCTACAATAATTCACATAATCCTAGTGACTGTGCACACAACATGGCCAAACAAAAGCTAAAGACAGTACCTGGCCTTTCAATCCAATGGAAACGCATAGGTAACACAGTCCATTGGACTAGGCAATTACATGCAGCAATACAAAATCCATGGGCCTTTCCTCAGAGTCGAACTCAGAACCTCTCGTAGCTTAAGCAAAGATCCTACCACTACAGGCTAGGTACTGTCTTTCGCTTTTGTTTGGCCATGTTGTGTGCGCAGTCACTAGGACTATGTAAATTAATGTAGAGTCAGTTTCCCACTTCTCTGTGTTCCTGTAGTGTTAGGCTCTTTGCTTGGGCTGTGAGAGGTTGTGGGTTTGACTCTGAGGCAAGGCCCATTAACTTTTTATGGTTGCATGTAATTGCCTAGTCCAATGGACTGTGTTGCCTATGAGTTTCCATTGGATTGATAGGCCAGGTACTGTCTTTTGCTTTTGTTTGGCCATGTTGTGCGCGCAGTCACTAGGATTATGTGAATTAATGTAGAGTCAGTTTCCCACTTCTCTGTGTTGGTATAGTGGTAGGCTCTTTGCTTGGGCTACGAGAGGTTGTGGGTTCGACTCTGAAGCAAGGCCCATGGACTTTGTATGAGTGCATGTAATTGACTAGTCCAATGGACTGTGTTACCTATGAGTTTCCATTGGATTGATAGGCCAGGTACTGTCTTTTGCTTTTGTTTGGCTATATTGTGTGCGCAGTTAATAGGATTATGTGAATTAATGTAGAGTCAGTTTTTCACTTCTGTGTGTTGCTGTAGTGGTAGGCTCTTTGCTTTGCCTGCGAGAGTTTGTGGATTTGGCTCTGAGGCAAAGCCCATGGACTTTGTATGGCTGTATGTAATTGCCTAGTCCAATGCACTGTGTTACCTATGAGTTTCCATTGGATTGATATGCCAGGTACTGTCTTTTGCTTATTTTTGGCCATGTTGTGTGCGCAGTCACTAGGATTATGTGAATTAATATAGACACAGCTTCTCACTTCTCTGTGTTGGTGTAGTGGTAGGCTTTTTGCTTGTTCTGCGAGAGGTTGTGGGTTCAACTCTGAGGCAAGGCCCATGGACTTTCTATGGCTGCATTTAATTGCCTAGTCCAACGGACTTTGTTGCCTATGAGTTTCCATTGGATTGATAGGCCAGGTACTGTCTTTTGCTTTTGTTTGGCCATGTTGTGTGGCAAGTCACTAGAATTATGTGAATTAATGTAGAATCAGTTTCCCACTTCTCTGTGTTGGTGTAGTGGTAGGCTCTTTTCTTGGCTACGAGAGGTTGTGGGTTTGACTCTGAGGCAACGCCCATGGACTTTGTATGGCTGCATGTAATTGCCTAGTCCAATGGACTGTGTTGCCTATGAGTTTCCATTGGATTGATAAGCCAGGTTCTGCCTTTTGCTTTTGTTTGGCCATGTTGTGTGCGCAGTCACTAGGATTATGTGAATTAATGTAGAGTCAGTTTCCCACTTCTCTGCGATGGTGTAGTGGTAGGCTCTTTGCTTAGGCTGTGAGAGGTTGTGGGTTTGACTCTGAGGCAAGGCCTATGGGCTTTGTATGGCTGCATGTAATTGCCTAGTCCAATGAACTGAGTTGCCTATGAGTTTCCATTGGATTGATAGGCCAGGTACTGTCTTTTGCTTTTGTTTGGCCATGTTGTGTGTGCAGTCACTAGGATTATGTGAATTAATGTAGAACCAGTTTCCCACTTCTCTGTGTTGGTGTAGTTGTAGGCTCTTTGCTTGGGCTGCGAGAGGTTGCGGGTTTGACTCTGAGGCAAGGCGCATGGTCTTTGTATGGCTGCATGTAATTGCCTATTCCACTGGACTGTGTTGCCTATAAGTTTCCATTGGAGTGATAGGCCAGGTACTGTCTTTTGCTTTTGTTTGGCCATGTTGTGTGCGCAGTCACTAGGATTATGTGAAATAATGTAGAGACAATTTCCCATTTCTCTCTGTTAGTGTAGTGGTAGGCTCTTTGCTTGGGCTGCGAGAGGTTGTGGGTTTGACTCTGAGGCAAGGCCCATGGACTTTGGATGGCTGCATGTAATTGCCTAGTCCAATGGACTGTGTTGCTAATGAGTTTTCATTGGATTGATAGGCCAGTTACTGTCTTTTGCTTTTGTTTGGCCATGTTGTGTGCGCAGTCACTTGGATTATGTGAATTAATGTAGAGTCAATCTCCCACTTCTCTGTGTTGGTGTAGTGGTACGCTCTCGGCTTGGGCTAAGAGAGGTTGTGGGTTTGACTCTGAGGCAAGGCCCATGGACTTTTTTATGGCTGCATGTAGTTGCCTAGTCCATTGGACTGTGTTGCCTATGAGTTTTCCTTGGATAGATAAGCCAGGTACTGTCTTTTGCTTTCGTTTGGCCATGTTGTGTGCGCAGTCACTAGGATTATGTGAATTAATGTAGAGTCAGTTTCCCACTTCTCTGTGCTGGTGTAGTGGTAGTCTCTTTGCTTAAGCTGCGAGAGGTTGTGGGTTTGACTTTGAGGCAAGACCCATGAACTTTGTATGTTTGCATGTAATTGCCTAGTCCAATGGACTGTGTTGCTAATGACTTTCCATCGGATTGATAGGCCAGGCACTGTCTTTTGCTTGTTTTTGGCCATGTTGTGTGCGCAGTCACTAGGATTATGTGAATTAATGTAGAATCAGTTCCTTTCTTCTTTGTGTTGGTGTAGTGGTAGGCTCTTTGCTTGTTCTGTGAGAATTTGTGGGTTCGACTCTGAGGCAAGGCCCATAGACTTTGTATGGCTCCATGTAATTGAATAGTCCAATGGACTTTGTTACCTATGAGTTTCCATTGGATTGATAGGCCAGGTACTGTCTTTTGCTTTTGTTTGGCCATGTTGTGTGCACAGTAACTAGGATTATGTGAACTAATGTAGAGTCAGTTGCCCACTTCTCTGTGTTGGTGTAGTGGTAGGCTCTTTGCTTGGGCTGCGAGAGGTTGTGGATTCGACTTTAAGGCAAGACCCACACACTTTGTATGGTTGCATGTAATTGCCTAGTCCAATGGAATGTGTTGCCTATGAGTTTCCATTGGATTGATTGGCCAGGTACTGTCTTTTGCTTTTGTTTGGCCATGTTGTGTGCGCAGTCACTAAGATTATGTAAATTAATCTAGAATCAGTTTCCCATTTCTCTGTGTTGGTGTAGTGGTAGGCTCTTTGCTTGGGCTGAGAGAGGTTGTGGGTTAGACTCTGAGGCAAGGCCCATGGACTTTCTATGGCTGCATGTAATTGCCTAGTCAACTGGACTGTGTTGCCTATTAGTTTTCATTTGATTAATAGGCCAGGTACTGTCTTTTGCTTTTGTTGGCCATGTTGTGTGTGCAGTAACTAGGATTATGTGAATTAATGTAGAATAAGTTTCCCACTTCTCTGTGTTGGTGTAGTGGTAGGCTCTTTTCTTGGGCTACGAGAGTTTGTCGGTTTGACTCTGAGACAAAGCCAATAGACTTTGTATGGCTGCATGTAATTGCCTAGTCCAATGGACTGTGATACCTATGTGTTTCCAATGGATTGATAGGCCAGGTACTGTCTTTTGCTTTTGTTTGGCCATGTTGTGTGCGCAGTCACTAGGATTAAATGAATTAATGTAGAATCAGATTCCCACTTCACTGTGTTGGTGTAGTGGTAGACTCTTTGCTTTGGCTGCGAGAGGTTGTGGCTTTGACTCTGAGGCAAGGCCAATGGACTTTGTATGGCTGCATGTAATTTCCTACCCCAATGGACTGTGTTGCCTATGAGTTTCCAATGGATTGATAGGCCAGGTACTGTCTTTTGCTTTTGTTTGGCCATGTTGTGTGCGCAGTCACTAGGATTATGTGAATTATTGTAGAGTCAGTTTCCCACTTCTCTGTGTTGGTGTAGTGGTAGGCTCTTTGCTTGGGCTACAAGAGGTTGTGGGCTTGACTTTGAGGCAATGCCCATAGACTTTGTATGGCTGCATGTAATTGCCCCGTCCAATGGACTGTGTTACCTATGTGTTTCCTTTGGATTGATAGGCCAGGTACTGTCTTTTGCTTTTGTTTGGCCATGTTGTGTGCACAGTAACGAGGATTATGTGAATTAATGTAGAGCCGGTTTCCCATTTCTCTGTGTTGGTGTAGTGGTAGGCTCTTTGCTTTGACTGCAAGACGTTGTGGGTTCGCCTCTGAGGCAAGGCCCATGGACTTTGTATGGCTGCATGTAATTGCCTAGTCCAATGGGCTGTGCTGCCTATGAGTTTCCATTAGATTGATAAGCCAAGTACTGCCTTTTGCTTTTGTTTGGCCATGTTGTGTGCGCAGTCACTAGGATTATGTGAATTAATGTAGAGTCAGTTTCCCACTTCTCTGTGTTGGTGTAGTGGTAGGCTCTTTGCTTTGACTACGAGAAGCTTGTGGGTTCGACTCTGAGGCAAGGCCCATGGACTTTGCATTGCTGCATGTAATTGCCTAGTTCAATGGACTGGGTTACACATGCGTTTCCATTGGATTTATAGGCCAGGTACTGTCTTTTGCTTTTGTTTGGCCATGTTGTGTGCGCAGTCACTAGGATTATGTGAATTAATGCAGAGTCAGTTTCCCCTTTCTCTGTGTTGGTGTAGTGGTAGGCTCTTTGCTTGGGTTGTGAGAGGTTGTGGGTTTGATTCTGAGGCAAGGCCCATGGACTTTGTATAGCTGCATGCAATTGCCTAGTCCAATGGACTGTGTTTCCTATGAGTTTCCATTGGATTGATAGGCCAGGTACTGTCTTTTGCTTTTGTTTGGCCATGTTGTGTGCGCAGTCACCAGGATTATGTGAATTAATGTAGAGTCAGTATCCCACTTCTCTGTGTTGGTGTGGTGGTAGGCTCTTTGCTTGGGTTACGAGAGTTTGTGGGTTTGACTCTGAGGCAAGGCCTATGGACTTTGTATGGCTGCATGTAATTGTCTAATCCAATGGACTTTGTTACTTATGAGTTTCCATTAGATTGATAGGCCAGGTACTGTCTTTTGCTTTTGTTTGGCCATGTTGTGTGCGCAGTCACTAGGATTATGTGAATTAATGTAGAGGCAGTTTCTCACTTCTCTGTGTTGGTGTAGTGGTAGGCTCTTTTCTTGGGCTGCGAGAGGTTGTGGCTTTGACTCTGAGGCAAGGCCAATGGACTTTGTATGGCTGCATGCAATTGCCTAGTCCAATGGAATGTGTTACCTATGAGATTCCATTGGATTGGTAGGCCAGGTACTGTGTTTTGCTTTTGTTTGGCCGTGTTGTGTGCGCAGTCACTAGGATTATGTGAATAATGTAGAGTCAGCTTCCCACTTCTCTGTGTTGGTGTACTGGTAGGCTCTTTGCTTTGGCTGTGAGAGGTTCTTGGTTCGACTCTGAGGCAAGGCCCATGGACTTTTTATGGCTGCATGTAATTGCCTAGTCCAATGGACTGTGTTGCCTATGAGTTTTCATTGGATTGATAGGCCAGGTACTGTCTTTTGCTTTTGTTTGGCCATGTTGTGTGCGCAGTCACAAGGATAATTTGAATTAATGCAAAATCAGTTTCCCAGTTTTGCTGTGTTGGTGTAGTGGTAGGCTCTTTTTTTTTTAACTTCGTTTTATTAATTCCAAAAACATGTGGTACAAAATAAATCACACACAGCATTACTCAAGTACTTTCCAGGAATGTCTGTCAATAGCATGAACAAATAGTAACATTAACGGATAAGGTAATAAGATTTTCATAGCACTATCTGCACCTCTGTCGACCTTGTCAACTGCATGCTACAACACTGATCCTGCCAGTAGATACTGATATATATAGCATGTAGTCAATTTTAGTCAATGTAATCTGTAGTCTCTAAACCTAAAGAAAACGAAAATTAGTAACAATAACTATTCCTATTCTATGCCGCCTAGCTATGCCACTGGAATGCGCTTTATTATCCAATACTGAGTATGAATCTATTATTGTAACAGTAATCAACCTGAGGCTTCTTCGAGTGTGCCAGGGGAGGAGTTCCACATATCCCAAATTTTCCCGAATTTTTCCAGATGTCCTCTATTAAAGTATTCCACCCGCTCATATGGAATTATCGAGTTAACGAGTTTAATCCAGGCTTGCACAGTTGGATTTGATCCCCCCATCCACCTCAAGGCAATTAATTTCCTGGCCAGGAACAATGTCTCTCTAAGAAGTATTCTTATGTAGTGATCTCCCATCCCGCCCTCCATTACTCCAAAGAGGCACAACAGAGGGTTGCATGGAACAGGCATCAACACCATTGAGGACAACTGGGAAGTCACTTCCAGCCAATACGTGTATATGATCGGGCAATTCCACACCATGTGCAGAAAGTTTGCGTCTGGTCCATGGCATCGTGGGCATTCCGACGATCGGCGCTGGCCCATAGTAAATAAGCGAGTGGTAGTTAAGTATGCCTGATGTATAAAATAGCATTGAATCAATCTATTGTTGATGGACGGAGATACCATAGTTGGAGACTCCAGTACCTCATCCCACTTCTCTCCCTGTAGACAGGGAATTAGGAGCCTCTATTTATCCTGTACCGGCAACGGCACCGATTCCACTCCAACCGATAACAGGTGTGTATAGATAGCTGAAATCATACCCCGGGGCCCCTGTGACTTCAGTATGCCTATCATTGGGAACGACGATATCAATGCCCCTGACCCTGTCCTCCGCAGGTGAGATTGAATCGCTGTACGGAGCTGCAGATACCTAAAGAATTGTGAGCGTGGAACATTATAATCGGTTTGTATCTGCCCAAAAGATTTAAAAACAGCAGTTCCTGATTTCCCAACTTGAGGACTGTATGAGCTATCCAAAACTGTGCCGATGGGTGGTCCTTTAGGGTAGGAAAGTAACCATTGCCCCATAACGGAAGCTCTGCCACTGCCCCCTCAAAGCGCGTTACTTTTTTGGCTTGTCGCCACACTGATCGTGCCAACCTTAAAATAGGCAACAGCCTCGGGACATTCACCCTGTCCGACTCCAGAAAGCCCAACAGACAGTCTGCCCCTACCGCACGTGCCAAATGATCCTCTGACTTAGGCAGCTGACAGTCCAGCATCCATGTACCCAGCATCTTGAGTTGTCCTGCTAAATAGTATAGGAAAAATTCTGGTAAGGCCATCCCTCCCAATGACTTAGATCTCTGTAGGATGGACATTCGGAGTTTAGGCCGAGCCTTCCCCCAAATAAAGGATGAGGTGAGTGAGTTAAGTGTGGAGAAGAAGGACCTGGGCACCAGCACCGCACTATGTTGCAGAGCATAGCTAAGCTTAGGAAGCAAAATCATTTTAATTAAATGTATCCTTCCGACCACTGAGAGTGGCAATTTTCCCCATAAGTTATACTTAAGTTTGACATGATCTAAAAGTGGTAATATATTCATCTTAAGATCCATTGTGTGGTCTTTCTGAATATGTATACCTAAATATTTGAAGCTAGATACAACAGGCAAGGGTGACACATCATCCATCGGGACCTCTGACCCATGTGTTAATGGCATTAGGGCTGACTTTTCCCAGTTAATATAAAGGCTGGAGAATTCTCCAAATCTATTTATAGCTTCAATGACGACTGGCAAAGTGGAACGTGCTCTATCCATGAAGACAACCATATCATCTGCGTATAGGCCAATAGTGTCTGTGCGATCTGCTATGGTAATTCCCGTGATAGATGGATGAGTACGGATCCGAATTGCCAAGGCCTCGATAACTAAGGCAAATAGGGCAGGAGACAAAGGGCACCCCTGACGTGTACCTCGTCCCAAAGAAAATGGTGCAGATGATACATTATTGACTATGAGTCTAGCTGTAGGGGATCTATATAACATGTGAATCCAGTTACTGAACTTTGGGCCAAAAGCAAACCTCTGGAGACAAGCTGATAAAAATGGCCATTCCACCGAGTCAAATGCCTTGGCCGCATCCAGCGAAGCCAAGGCCCACTCGTTATCTGGAACCAATGTACTGTACTGCACTATAGACTGGACCCGTCTAATATTTATAGAGGTATTTTTCCCTGGCATAAAGCCGGTCTGATCCGGATGTACTATGTCCAGTATGACAGAGTTGAGCCGGGATGCCAATATTTTGGTGAAGATCTTATAATCAACATTAACTAATGATATAGGTCGATAGAATCCACAGTCCAAAGGGTCCTTTCCCTCTTTCTTCAAAACAATAATATGTGCCTCATAGAAGAAACCAGGCAACAAGCCACCATCAGAGAAATGCGAGAAAACTTCCAGAAGAACCGGGGCCAGGGTCTCAGAATACTTGACATAGAATTCTATAGGAAAGCCATCCGGGCCCGGGGCCTTCCCCCTTGCCATCTCAGATATGGCCGTAGTTATCTCTTCTATTGTAATATCTGCATGTAGGAGCTCGCACTGTGCCTGACTCAAAGTGGGGAACTCTAAATCTGCAAGATAGTCTAAGCAGTCCTGGGTTCCATGAACGCTTCTGGAGCTATAAAGTGTTTTATAAAAGGTGCAGAAACGTTGTGAAATGTCTGCTGGGGATGTGACAATTGTACCATCAGCTTCTCGTATACCCAGTACTGTATTAGAAGCATTTTGCTGTCTAACCATATATGCCAACAATTTACTTGACTGGTTCCCCAACTCAAAATATGACTGCCGAGTAAAAAACAGTTTACGCTTAGACTTGGTCTCTGAGTGTTGCACATACGATCTATATGAATGTAACCATTCCATCCTATTCCCTTCTGTCGGGTTTGATATATACCTTGCCTCTAGGGTCCTAAGTCGCCCCTCAATTTCTTCGTCTTCCTGTTTAGTCAACCGTTTTATATATGTAATAGTCGAGGACAGACACCCACGAAGATAAGCTTTGAGGGTATCCCACACCAAGTTATTTCGGGGTTTAGGGTGGGCTGCCAAGAATTCCTCAAGTTGAAGCTGGGTTCTGTCACTTTGATCAATACATTTGAGCCAAAAGGGATTTAGCCGCCAGGAATGTCTATTAGTGGTAGACTCTTTGCTTGGGCTGTGAGAGGTTGTGGGTTTGACTCTGAGGCAAGGCCCATGGACTTTTTATGGCTGCATGTAATTGCCTAGTCCAATGGACTGTGTTGCTTATGAGTTTATATTGGATTGATAGGCCAAGTACTGTCCTTTGCTTTTGTTTGGCCATGTTGTGTGCGCAGTAACTAGGATTATGTGAATTAATGTAGAGGCAGTTTCCCACTTCTCTGTGTTGGTGTAGTGGTAGGCTCTTTGCTTGTGCTGCAAAAGGTTGTGGGTTTGATTCTGAGGCGAGGCCCATGGACTTTCTATGGCTGCATGGAATTGCCTATTCCAATAGACAGTGTTGCCTCTGAGTTTCTATTGGATTGATAGGCAAGGTACCGTCTTTTGCTTTTGTTTGGCCATGTTGTGTGCGCAGTCACTAGGATTATGTGAATTAATGTAGAAGCAAATTCTCACTTCTCTGTGTTGGTGTAGAGATAGGCTCTTTGCTTGCGCTGTGAGAGGTTGTGGGTTTCACTCTGAGGCAAGGCCCATGGACTTTGTATGGCTGCAAGTAATTGCCTAGTCCGATGGACTGTGTTGCCAATGAGTTTCCATTGGCTTGATAGGCCGGGTATGGTCTTTTGCTTATTTTTGGCCATGTTATGTGCGCAGTCACTAGGATTATGTGAATTATTGTAGAATCAGTTTCACACTTCACTGTGTTGGTGTAGTGGTAGGCTCTTTGCTTGGGCTACGAGAGGTTGTGGGTTTTTCTCTGAGGCAAGGTCCATGGACTTTGTATGGCTGCATGTAATTGCCTAGTCCAAAGGACTGTGTTGCCTATGCGTTTCTATTGGATTGATAGGCCAGGTACTGTCTTTTGCTTTTGTTTGGCCGTGTTGTGTGCGCAGTCACTAGAATTATGTGAATTAATGTAGAGTCAGTTTCCCACTTCTCTGTGTTGGTGTAGTGGTAGGCTCTTTTCTTGGGCTGCGAGAAGTAGTGGGTTTGACAGAGGCAGAGGCTTTGTCCAATAGACTGTGTTGCCTATGAGTTTCCATTGGATTGATAGGCCAGGTACAGTCTTTTGCTTTTGTTTGGCCATATTGTGTGCGCAGTCACTAGGATTATGTGAATTAATGTAGAATCAGTTTCCCACATCTCTGTGTTGGTGTAGTGGTAGGCTCTTTCCTTGGGCTACAAGAAGTTGTGGGTTCGACTCTGAGGCAACGCCCATGGACTTTTTATGGCTGCATGTAATTGCCTAGTCCAATGGACTGTGTTGCCTATGAGATTCTATTGGATTGATTGGCCTGGTGCTATCTTTTGCTTTTGTGTGGCAGTCACTAGGATTATGTGAATTAATGTAGAGTCAGTTTCACACTTCTCTGTGTTGGTAGGCTCATTGCTTCGGCTGCGAGAAGTTGAGAGTTCGACTCTGAGGCAACGCCCATGGACTTTTTATGGCTGCATGTAATTGCCTAGTACAATGGACTGTGTGGCCTATGAGTTTCCATTGGATTGATTGGCCTGGTGCTATCTTTTGCTTTTGTGTGGCAGTCACTAGGATTATGTGAATTAATGTAGAGTCAGATTCCCACTTCTCTGTGTTGGTGTAGTGGTAGGCTCTTTGCTTGGGCTGCGAGAGGATGTGGGTTTGACTCTACGGCAAGGCCCATGGACTTTGTATGGCTGCATGTAATTGTCTAGTCCAATGGACTGAGTTTCCAATGGATTGATGGGCCAGGTACTGTCTTTTGCTTTTGTTTGGCCATGTTGTGTGCGCAGTCACTAGGATTATGTGAATTAATGTAGAGTCAGTTTCCCACTTCTCTGTGTTGGTGTAGTGGTAGTCACTTTGCTTGGGCTGCGAGAGGTTGTGGGTTAGACTCTGAGGCAAGGCCCATGGACTTTTTATGGCTGCATGTAATTGCCTAGTCCAATGGACTGTGTTGCCTATGAGTTTCCATTGGATTGATAGGCCAGGTATTGTCTTTTCCTTTCTTTTGGCCATGTTGTGTGCGCAGTCACTAGGATTATATGAATTAATGTAGAGTCAGTTTCCCACTTCTCTGTGTTGGTGTAGTGGTGAGCTCTTTACTAGGGCTGCGAGAGGTTGTGAGTTCGACTCTGAAGCAAATCCCATGGACTTTGTATGGCTGCATGTAAATGCGTAGTCCAAGGGACTGTGTTACCTATGAGTTTCCATTGGATTGATAGGCCAGGTACTGTCTTTTGCTTTTGTTTGGCCATGTTGTGTGCGCAGTCACCAGGATTATGTGAAGTAATGTAGAGCCAGTTTCCCACTACTCTGTGTTGGTGTAGTGGTAGGCTCTTTGCTTGGGCTCTGAGAGATTGTGAGTTCGACTCTGAGGCAAGGCCCATGGACCTTGTATGGCTGCATGTAATTGCCTAGTCCAATGGACTGTGTTGCCAATGAGATTCTATTGGATTCTAAGGCTAGGTACTGTATTTTGCTTTTGTTTTGCCATCTTGTGTGCGCAGTCACTAGGATTATGTGAATTAATGTAGAACCAGTTTCCCACTTCTCTGTGTTGGTGTAGTGGTAGGCTCTTTGCTTGGGCTACGATAGGTTGTGGGTTCGACTCTGAGGAAAGGCCCATGGACTTTGTATGGCTGCAAATAATTGTATAGTCCAATGGACTGTGTTGCCTATGAGATTTCATTGGATTGATAGGTCAGGTACTGTCTTTTGCTATCATTTGGACATGTTGTGTGCGCAGTCACTAGGATTATGTGAATTAATGTAGTGTCAGTTTCACACTTCTCTGTGTTGGTGTTGTGGTAGCAACTTTGCTTGGGCTACTAGAGGTTGTAAGCTCGACTCTGAGGCAAGGCACATGGACTTTGTATGGCTGCATGAAATTGCCTAATCCTATGGACTGTGTTACCTATGCGTTTCCATTGGATTGATAGGCCAGGTACTGTGTCTTGCTTTTGTTTGGCCATGTTGTGTGCGCAGTCACTAGAATTATGTGAATTAATGTAGTGTCAGTTTCCTGCTTCTTTGTGTTGGTGTAGTGGTAGGCTCTTTGCTTGGGCTGCGAGAGGTTGTGGGTTCGACTCTGAGGCAAGGCCCATGGACTTTGTATGGCTGCATGAAATTGCCTAATCCTATGGACTGTGTTACCTGTGCGTTTTCATTGGATTGATAGGCCAGGTACTGTCTTTTACTTTTGTTTGGCCATGTTGTGTGCGCAGTCATTAGAATTATGTGAATTAATGTAGTGTCAGTTTCACACTTCTCTGTGCTGGTGTAGTGGTAGGAACTTTGCTTGGGCTGCGTGAGGTTGTGAGTTCGACTCTGATGCAAGGCCCATGGACTTTGTATGGCTGCATGAAATTGCCTAATCCAATGGACTGTGTTACTTACGAGTTTTCATTGGATTGATAGGCAAGGTACTGTCTTTTGCTTTTGTTTGGCCATGTTGTGTGCGCAGTCACCAGGACTATGTGAAGTAATGTAGAGTCAGATTTTCACTTCTCTGTGTTGGTGTCGTGGAAGGCTCTTTGCGTAGATTACGAGAGGTTGTGGGTTCAATTCTGAGGCAAGGCTCATGGTCTTTGTATGGCTGCATGTAACTGTTTAGTCCAATGGACTGTGTTGCCTATGAGATTCCATTGGATTGATAGGCCAGGTACTGTTTTTTGCTTTTGTTTGGCCATGTTGTGTGCGCAGTCACTAGGATTATGTGTATTAATAAGGTGCCAGTTTCACTCTTCTCTGTGTTGGTGTAGTGGTAGGAACTTTGCTTGGGCTGCGAGAGGTTGTGGGTTTCCCTCTGAGGCAAGGCCCATGGACTTTGTATGGCTGCATGTAATTGCCTAGTCTAATGGACTGTGATACCTATGAGTTTCCGTTGGATTGATAGGCCAGGTACTGTCTTTTGCTTTTGTTTGGCCATACCACTCTATAATTAGGCGGACAGACAGGGTCATCTGTCGCCGAGACCATGAATGCCGAAGAGTGTGTTGTCTGCCGGGTGCTCGGGTTCGGCATATTGTGGATCGGATAGACAGATTGCTGGGTGGGGCTGGGGAAAACCCAGCGGTCATGGTGCACATTGGTACTAATGACAAAGTTAGAGGCAGGTGGAAGGTCGTTAAAAATGATTACAGGGAACTTGGAGAGAAGCTGAAGTCCAGGACCTCCAAGGTGGTGTTTTCAGAAATACTACCGGTGCCACGAGCGTCACTAGAAAGACAGCGGGAGCTTAGGGAGATAAACACGTGGCTTAGAAATTGGTGCAGGAAGGAAGGGTTCAGGTTCATGGAGAACTGGGCTGACTTCTCAGTCGACTACAGGCTCTACGGTAGGGACGGGCTGCACCTCAATGGGGAAGGTGCAGCTGTGCTGGGGGAGAAAATGGTCAGACGGATGGAGGGGAGCTTTTAAACTAGGATCTGGGGGGAGGGAGGGTAGTGGAGCAAAAAAGGGGATAGATAGAGCAGATAGAGACAGTGAGATGGTAGGGGTCAATGAAGGATTAGGGGGACATGCAAGGAACGTAGGGAGGCTAGGAGTAATAAAGGTGTTAATAGGATTAAATGTCTACCGGCAAATGCAAGAAGTCTTGCAAACAAAATGAATGAATTGGAGACTCTTATGTTAACCATGGATTATGATGTGGTGGGCATTACGGAAACCGGCTGGCTGAAAGCCATGACTGGGTGACAAACATACAGGGTTATAGTACATTTAGGAGGGACAGGAAAGACAAAAAAGGTGCTGGGGTGTGTATATTTATCAAATCTAACCTAAAACCTGTGTTGAATGATGACATTGGGGGGAACTGCAACAATGTAGAGTCAGTATGGGTAAATGTACATGGGGAGGAGAATAATGGAAAAATGATAATTGGAGTTTGCTATAAGCCTCCTAACATACTTGAACAAATAGAGGGTGAAATACTGGATCAAATTGAAAAGGCAGCTAATAATAATAATAATCGCGTTCTTATTATGGGGGATTTCAACTATCCAGACATACAGTGGGACATAGAATCTTCTGGTTGTGCTAAAAGCTGTAAATTCTTATCTACCATTCAAGACCATTTCCTCTCTCAGATGGTAGATGAACCGACGAGGGGAGACAATTTGCTAGATTTGGTCCTGTCAAATAGACCGGATATAATTTCAGATCTACAGGTCCGGGAGCACTTGGGCACCAGCGATCATAATATGGTAAGCTTAAACATAATATTCAATAGAACATTTCAAAGGGGAAATGCTAAAACCTGGAATTTAAGGATAGCTGATTTCAATAAATTAAGGGAAGAGCTTAAATGTGTAGATTGGGACAAAGTCATGGTAACTGGGGATACTGAACATAAATGGGGAAAGTTTAAGGATATATTGCTAGAGTCCTTTAAAAAACTTATACCCTCTGGTAATAAAACGTCCCGGAATAAAAAGAAACCACTATGGATAAATAAGACTGTACAAAGTATAATAAAACAAAAACAAATGGCGTTTAAAATCTTGAAGGCTGAGAATACAGAAATAGCATTGCAGGAGTATAAAGATATCAATAGGCAATGCAAAAAAGAAATCAAACAAGCAAAACTAGCTACTGAAACAAAAATCGCCAATGACATTAAAATAAATCCCAAAATCTTTTATAAATACATTAATGCCAAAAGGAAAACAAAGGATAGTATTGGCCCCTTAAAATATAATAACAAGTTAGTTATAGAGGACAAACAAAAGACTGAGATATTAAATAGGCATTTCTCATCTGTGTTCACCAAGGAACTGACTGTACCAGGCATCATTCAACAAGTGAAAAATCAAAGTTCACCACCCGATATAATTAATTTAACACAAGAAGAAGTACGCCTACGTCTGAGTAAATTAAACATTGACAAATCCCCAGGGCCAGATGGCATTCATCCACGAATATTGAGGGAATTGAGCTCCGTAATTGACAGACCGCTGTATCTCATCTTTTTAGACTCGCTTGTAACAGGGTTGGTGCCTCAGGATTGGAGGATTGCTGATGTGGTACCGATATTTAAGAAAGGTAAGAGGGTAGATCCAGGCAACTACCGTCCAGTAAGCCTGACATCAGTAGTATGCAAAGTTTTTGAGGGCATTTTAAGGGATGACATGCAAAAATATGTTGCAGAAAATAATATAATAACTGACAGACAGCATGGATTCATGAAAGATAAGTCGTGTCTAACCAACCTGTTGGGGTTCTATGAGGGGGTAAGTGCAAACCTGGATATTGGTAATGCAGCTGATGTGATTTATTTGGACTTTGCAAAGGCATTTGATACTGTACCACATAATAGGCTTATACTAAAGCTCCAGAAGCAAGGACTGGGGGAAACTATATGCAACTGGGTAAGGAATTGACTAAAAGATAGGAAACAAAGAGTAGTCATAAATGGAACATTCTCTAAATGGGCCATAGTCAGCAGTGGGGTGCCGCAGGGATCTGTGCTAGGACCAAATCTTTTTAATCTCTTTATTAATGACCTTGTGGATGGGATTGATAGTAAAGTGTCAGTCTTTGCTGATGACACCAAACTATGTAGGATATTAAAAACTGACCTTGATAGTATAATATTACAAAAAGATCTGGATAAGATGTCAGAATGGGCAGATACTTGGCAAATGAGATTTAATGTTAATAACTGTAAAGTAATGCACCTAGGACGGAGTAATCCTATAACTGCGTATACATTAAATGGAAGTAAACTCGGGACTACAGAACAGGAGAAGGACTTGGGTATTCTCATTACAAATAAGCTGAGCAGCAGCATTCAATGTCAAGCAGCAGCTGCAAAAGCAAACAAGATTCTAGGGTGTATAAAAAGAGAGATTAGATCCCGCGATCCCAACATATTATTACCCCTCTATAAATCACTTGTAAGGCCACATCTGGAATATGGGATCCAGTTTTGGACTCCACATTTTAAAAAGGACATTCAGAAGTTAGAGTCAGTTCAAAGGCAGGCAACTAGACTACTACAAGGAATGGAAGGCCTCCGATATGATGAAAGGTTGAAAAAGTTAGATATGTTTAGCTTAGAAAAAAGACTTCTCAGAGGAGATCTCATTTATATGTATAAATATATGTGTGGTCAATATAAAGGACTGGCACATGACTTATTTCTTCCGAAGACAATACTAAGGACCAGGGGGCACTCACTGCGAGTGGAAGAAAAGCGATTCCGACAGCTAAATAGGAAAGGGTTCTTTACAGTTAGAGCAGTCAGACTGTGGAAAACCCTACCACAAGAGGTAGTTATGGCAGATACTATAACAGCTTTCAAAAAAGGGCTGGATGATTTCCTCAGTACACACAACATTGTTGGTTATAAATGGCTTAGTGACCAAATGTAGGAAGGTTGAACTAGATGGACCTAGGTCTTTTTTCAACCTTAGTAACTATGTAACTATGTAAAACTATGTAACAATGTTGTGTGCGCAGTCACTAGGATTATGTGAATTAACGTAGAGTCAGCTTCCCACTTCTCTGTGTTGGTGTAGTGGAAGGCTCTTTGCTTGGGCTACGAGTGGTTATGGGTTCGATTCTGTGGCAAGGCCCATGGACTTTGTATGGCTGTATGTAATTGCCTAGTCCAATGGACTGTGTTACCTATGAGTGCCCATTGGATTGATAGACCAGGTACTGTCTTTTGCTTTTGTTTGGCCACGTTGTGTGCGCAGCCACTAGGATTATGTGAATTAATGTAGAATCAGTTTCCCACTTCTTTGTGTTGGTGTAGTGGTAGGCTCTTTGCTTGGGCTGAGTGAGGTTGTGGGTTTGACTTTGAGGCAAAGCCAATGGACGTTGTATGGCTGCATGTAATTGCTTAGTTCAATGGACTGTGTTGCCTATGAGTTTCCATTGGATTGATTGGCCTGGTGCTATCTTTTGCTTTTGTGTGGCAGTCACTAGGATTATGTGAATTAATGTAGTGTCGGTTTCTCACTTCTCTGTGTTGGTGTAGTGGTAGGCTCTTTGCTTGGGCTACAAGAGAATGTGGGTTTGACTCTAAGGCACGGCCCATGGACTTTGTATGGCTGCATGTAATTGTCTAGTCCAATGGACTTTGTTTCCTATGAGTTTCTAATGGATTGATAGACCAGGTACTGTCTTTTGCTTTTGTTTGGCCATGTTGTGTATGCAGTCACTAGGATTATGTGAATTAATGTAGAATCAGTTTCCCACTTCTCTGTGTTGGTGTAGTGGTAGGCTCTTTGTTTGGGCTGAGAGAGGTTGTGGGTTTGACACTGAGGCAAGGCCCATGGACTTTGCATAGCTGCATGTAATTGCTTAGTCCAATGGACTGTGTTGCCAATGAGTTTCCATTGGATTGATAGGCCAGGTACTGTCCTTTCCTTTCCTTTGGCCATGTTGTGTGCGCAGTCACTAGGACTATGTAAATTAATGTAGAGTCAGTTTCCCACTTTTCTGTGTTGGTGTATTGGTAGGCTCTTTGCTAGGGCTGCGAGAGGTTGTGAGTTCAACTGTGAGGCGAGGCCCATGGACTTTGTATGGCTGCATGTAAATGCTTAGTCCAAGGGACTGTGTTACCTATGAGTTTCCATTGGATTGATAGGCCAGGTACTGTCTTTTGCTTTCGTTTGGCCATGTTGTGTGCGCAGTCACTAGGATTATGTGAATTAATGTAGATTCAGTTTCTCACTATTCTGTGTTGGTATAGTGGTAGGCTCTTTGCTAGGGCTGCGAGAGGTTGTGAGTTCAACTGTGAGGTGAGGCGAGGCCCATGGACTTTGTATGGCTGCATGTAAATGCCTAGTCCAATGGACTGTGTTGCTTATGAGTTTCCATTGGATTGATAGACCAGGTACTGTCTTTTGCTTTTGTTTGGCCATGTTGTGTGTGCAGTCACTAGGATTATGTGAATTAATGTAGAATCAGCTACCCACTTCTCTGTGTTGGTGTAGTGGTAGGGTCTTTGCTTGGGCTGCGAGAAGTGGATTTGACTCTGAGGCAAGGCCCATGGACTTTGTATGGCTGCTTGTAATTTTCTAGTCCAATGGAATATGGTGCCTATGATTTTCCATTGGATTGATAGGCCAGGTACTGTCTTTTGCTTTCGTTTAACAATGTTGTGTGTGTCGCGGGCGGGGAGGAGGGTGTCGGCACACTACGCTCACCCCTTCTGCTCGGGTCCGGCAGCTGCTCAGTGGTGGCTCGAGCTGTGGGCCGGATCCCGGGGTTTCTCGAGCGACACTCCTCGCCCGTGAGTGAAAGGGGTTTTGTTGTTGGGTGTGGGGATTGTTATAGTTCGTGACGCCACCCACGGTTGTGGTGATTTCACCACCGCTGCTCAATTCGGGGATCCCGGGGATGGTGATGCGGAGCAGCCAGGTGTTGTGTTGCCCCTCCGTGGGTAGGTGTTGGTGATCCCGGGGCCCGGTGGTGGAGAAGGAGGTGCAGGGCCTGGTGGGCGCAGGGACGCGGGGGCAGCGCTGTGCCTTGCGGCACTGTGGTACTCACTCAGCCTGAGACATGGACACAGTTTGTACGGTAAACCAAACGGCTGATAGGACGGTCCCACAGACGGCTGCACCTGCACTCCCGGTAGGTGACGGTGATGTCCCTCTTCCTTGCACCTATGTTTGACTTGTGGTAGCGGTGGATTCCCTCCGTTTACCCGCTCCCCGACTGCAATCTGGGCCGGAGGAGCTCTACACTTTGCCCGCAGGCGCTGGCCCTGAGAAACTGGTGCCGTGGCGGTGTCTCTCTACTTCAGGTTGGGCTGTTGCCTTCAATCGGGACTTGGTTGTTGGGGGATCTACGTCCCCTTCACTGATGGATTCGGCAAATTTGGCGACTCCTAGCCTTGCCGGGGTCCGAGAGGCCCCTGCCCTGGTGCTGACTGTCCTTCGGAACACTGCTCCAGACCACGGGGCACACAGCCAACGGGGTCCTTCCAGGAACTTCCAAACGGTCCCCCTCCAGACAGACACCGCCGTCGCTGACCTTGCTGATATGGCCCTACACAAAGCTGGACCCTTCAGGCTTTCTTTCTTTGCTGTCACTTTGCTTGCTTTCCTAATTTTTCACTTTCACTTAGCTGTTTACTTTTGCCCTGTCTAAGCTTCTCCTTTCTCTTGCCCTCCCTGGGCTCAACTGCCTGGTTTTCTCCCGCCTCCAGAGCTGTGACCTCCTTGGTGGGCGGAGCCAACCACCTGGCCCACCCCCTGGTGTGAATCATCAGCCTCTGGAGGAAGGCAACAAGGATTTCTGGTTAGCATTGATGTGCCTACCTGGAGTGTGGGGTGTGGTGGTGTGCGACCTGTGTCCCCTGGCTTGCCCAGGGCGACACATGTGCGCAGTCACTAAGATTATGTGAATTAATGTAGTGTCACTTCCACACTTCTCTGTGTTGGTGTTGTGGTAGGAACTTTGCTTGGGCTGCAAGAGGTTGTGAGTTCGACTCTGAGGCAAGACCCATGGACTTTGTATGGCTGCATGAAATTGCTTAATCCAATGGACTGTGTTACCTATGAGTTTCAATTGGATTGATAGGCCAGGTACTGTCTTATGCTTTTGTTTGGCCATGTTGTGTGCGCAGTCACTAGGATTATGTGAATTAATGAAGAGTCAGTTTCCTACTTCTCTGTGTTGGTGCAGTGGTAGGTTCTTTGCTTGGGTTGCTAGAGGTTGTGAGTTCGACTCTGATGCAAGGCCCATGGACTTTGTATGCCTGCATGTAATTGCCTAGTCCAATGGACTGTGTTGCCTTTAAGTTTCCATTGGATTGATAGGCCAGGTACTGTCTTTTTCTTTTGTTTGGCCATGTTGTGTGCGTAGTCGCTAGGATTATGTGAATTAATGTAGAATCAGTTTTCCACTTCTCTGTGTTGGTGTAGTTGTAGGCTCTTTCCTTGGGCTATAAGAAGTTGTGGGTTTGACTCTGAGGCAAGGCTCATGGACTTTGTATGGCTGCATGTAATTGCCACGCCAAATGGACTATATTGCCTATGAGTTTTCATTGGATTGATAGGCCAGGTACTGTCTTTTGCTTTTGTTTAGCCATATTGTGTGCGTATTCACTAGGATTATGTGAATTAATGTAGAGTCAGTTTCACACTTCTCTGTGTCGGTAGGCTCTTTGCTTCGGCTGCGAGAAGTTGTGAGTTCGACTCTGAGGCAACGCCCATGGACTTTTTATGGCTGCATGTAATTGCCTAGTCCAATGGACTGTGTGCCTATGAGTTTGCAATGGATTGATAGGCCAGGTACTGTCTTTTGCTTTTGTTTGGCCATGTTGTGTGTGCAGTCACTAGGATTATGGGGATTATTGTAGAGTCAGTTTACCACTTCTCTGTGTCGGTAGGCTCATTGCTTCGGCTTGGAGAAGTTGTGAGTTTGACTCTGAGGCAACGCCCATGGACTTTTTATGGCTGCATGTAATTGCCTAGTCCAATGGACTGTGTTGTCTATGAGTTTCCATTGGATTGATAGGCCAGGTACTGTCTTTTGCTTTTGTTTGGCCATGTTGTGTGTGCAGTCACTAGGATTATGGGAATTATTGTAGAGTCAGTTTACCTCTTCTCTGTGTTGGTGTAGTTTTAGGCTCTTTGCTTGGGCTGCGTGAGGTTGTGGGTTCGACTCTGAGGCAAGGCCCATGGACTTTGTATGGTTGCATGTAATTGTCTAGTCCAATGGACTGTGTTACCTATGATTTTTCAATGGATTGATAGACCAGGTACTGTCTTTTGCTTTTGCTTGGCCATGTTGTGTGTGCAGTCACTAGGATTATGTGAATCAATGTAGAATCAGTTTCCCACTTTTCTGTGTTGGTGTAGTGGAAGGCTCTTTGCTTGGGCTAAGAGAGGTTGTGGGTTTGATTCTGAGGCAAGGCTAATGAAATTTGTATGTCTGCATGTAATTGCCTAGTCCAATGGACTGTGTTGCCTATGAGTTTCTATTGGATTGATAGGCGAGGTACTGTCTTTTGCTTTTGTTTGGCCATGTTGTGTGTGCAGTCGGTAGGATTATGTGAATTAATGTAGAATTAGTTACCCATTTTTCTGTGTTGGTGCAGTGGTAGGCTCTTTGCTTGGGCTGCGAGAGGTTGTGGGTTTGACTCTGAGGCAAGGCCAATGGAATTTGTATGGCTGCATGTAAATCCCTTGTCCAATGGACTGTGTTGCCTATGAGTTTCCATTGGATTGATAGGCCAGGTACTGTCTTTTGCTTTTGTTTGGCCATATTGTGTGCGCAGTCAATAGGATTATGTGAATTAATGTAGAATCAGTTTACAAGTTCTCTGTGTTGGTGTAGTGGTAGGCTCTTTGCTTGGGCTGGGAGAGGTTGTGGGTTTGACTCTGAGGTAAAACCCATGGAATTTGTATGGCTGCATGTAATTGCCTAGTCCAATGGACTGTGTTGCCTATGAGTTTCCATTGGATTGATGGGCCAGGTACTGTCTTTTGCTTTTGTTTGGGCAAATTGTGTGCGCAGTCACTAGGATTATGTGAATTAATGTAGAATCAGTTTCCCACTTCTCTGTGTTGGTGTAGTGGTAGGCTCTTTGCTAGGGCTGTGAGAGGTTGAAAGTTTGACTCTAAGGCAATGCTCAAGGACTTTGTATGGCTGCATGTAAATGCCAAGTCCAATGGACTGTGTTGCCTATGAGTTTCCATTGGATTGATAGGCCAGGTACTGTCTTTCGCTTTCGTTTGGCCATGTTGTGTGCGCAGTCACTAGGATTATGTGAATTAATGTAGATTCAATCTCCCACTTCTTTGTGTTGGTGTAGTGGTAGGCTCTTTGCTTAGGCTGCGAGAGATTGTGGGATCGACTCTGAGGCAAGGCCTATGGACTTTGTATGGCTGCATGAAATTCCCTTGGCTAATGGACTGTGTTGCCTATGAGTTCCCATTGGATTGATAGGCCAGGTACTGTCTTTTGCTTTCGTTTAACCATGTTGTGTGCGCAGTCACTAGGATTATGTGAATTATTGTAGAGTCAGTTTACCACTTCTCTGTGTTGGTGTAGTGGTAGGCTCTTTACTTGGCCTGCGTGAGGTTATGGGTTCGACTCTGAGGCAAGGCCCATGGATTTTGTATGGCTGCATGTAATTGTCTAGTCCAATGGACTGTGTTGCCTATGAGTTTCCATTGGATTGATAGGCCAGGTACTGTCTTTTGCTTTTGTTTGGCCATATTGTGTGCGCAGTCACTAGGATTATGTGAATTAATGTAGACTCAGTTTCCCACTTCTCTGTGTTGGTATAGTGGTAGGCTCTCTGTTTGGGCTGAGAGAGGTTGTGGGTTTGACTCTGAGGCAAGGCCTATGGACTTTGTATGGCTGCATGTAATTGCTTAGTCCATTGGACTGTGTTGCCAATGAGTTTCCATTGAATTGATAGGCCATGTTCTGTCTTTAGCTTTTGTTTGGCCATATTGTGTGCGCAGTCACTAGGATTATGTGAATTAATGTAGAGTCAGTTTCCTGCTTCTCTGTGTTGGTGTAGTGGTAGGCTCGTTGCTTGGGCTGCGAGAGGTTGTGGGTTAGACTCTGAGGCAAGGCCCATGGACTTTTTATGGCTTCATGTAATTGCCTAGTCCAATAGACTGTGTTGCCTATGAGTTTCCATTGGATTGATAGGTCAGGTACTGTCTTTTGCTTTTGTTTGGCCATGTTGTGTGCGTAGTTACTAGGATTATGTGAATTATTGTACAATCAGTTTCCTACTTCTCTGTGTTGGTGTAGTGGTAGGCTCTTTGCTTGGGCTGCGAGAGGTTGTGGGTTTGACTCTGAGGCAAGGCCCATGGACTTTGTATGGCTGCATGTAATTGCATAGTCCAATGGGCTGTGTTGCCTATGAGTTTCCATTGGATTGATAGGTCAGGTACTGTCTTTTGCTATCATTTGACCATGTTGTGTGCGCAGTCACTAGGATTATGTGAATTAATGTAATGTCAGTTTCTCACTTCTCTGTGTTGGTGTAGTGGTAGCAACTTTGCTTGGGCTGCGAGAGGGTGTGGGATCAACTCTGAGGCAAGGCCTATGGACTTTGTAAGGCTGCATGAAATTCCCTTGGCTAATGGACTGTGTTGCCTATGAGTTCCCATTAGATTGATAGGCCAGGTACTGACTTTTGCTTTTTTTTGGCCATGTTGTGTGCGCAGTCACTAGGATGATGTGAATTAATGTAGAGTCAGTTATCTACTTTTTTGTGTTGGTGTAGTGGTAGGCTTTTTGCTTGGGCTACGAGAGGTTGTGGGTTCGATTCTGAGGCAAGGCCCATGGACTTTGTATGGCTGCATGTAACGTAATTGCCTAGTCCAATGGACTGTGTTGCCTATATGTTTCCATTGGATTGATAGGCCAGATACTGTCTTTTGCTTTTGTTTGGCCATGTTGTGTGCGCAGTCCCCAGGATTATTTGAAGTAATGTAGAGTCAGTTTCCCCCTTCTCTGTGTTGGTGTCGTGGTAGGCTCTTTGCTTAGGCTACGAAAGGTTGTGGGTTCGATTCTGAGGCAAGGCCTATAGTCTATGTATGGCTGCATCTAACTGTTTAGTCCAATGGACTGTGTTGCCTATGAGATTTCATTGGATTGGTAGGCCAGGTACTGTTTTTTGATTTTGTTTGGCCATGTTGTGTGCGCAGTCACTAGGATTATGTGAATTAATGTAGAGTCAGTTTTCCGCTTCTCTGTGTTGGTGTAGTGGTAGGCTCCTTGCTTGGGCTACGATAAGTTGTGGGTTCGCCTCTGAGGCAAGGCCCATGGACTATGTATGGCTGCATGTAATTGCCTAGTCCAATGGACTGTGTTGCTTATGAGTTTCCATTGGATTGATAGGCCTGGTATAATCTTTTGCTTATGTTTGGCCATGTTGTGTGCGCAGTCACTAGGATTATGTGAATTAATGTAGAATCAGTCTCCCACTTCTCTGTGTTGGTGTAGTGGTAGGCTCTTTGCTTGGGTTGCAAGAGGTTGTGGGTTCTACTCTGAGGCAAGGCCCATGGACTTTGAATGGCTGTATGTAATTACCTAGTCCAATGGACTGTGTTGCCTATGAGGTTCCATTGGATTGATAGGCCAGGTACTGTCTTTTGCTTTTGTTTGGCCATGTTGTGTGTACAGTCACCAGGATTATGTGAATTAATGTAGAGGCAGGTTCCCACTTCTTTGTGTTGGTGTAGTGGTAGGCTCCTTGCTTGGGCTACGAGAAGTTGTGGGTTCGACTCTGAGGCAAGGCACATGGAATATGTATGTCTGCATGTAATTGCCTAGTCCAATGTACTGTGTTGCTTATGAGTTTCCATTGGATTGATAGGCCTGGTACTATCTTTTGATTTTGTTTGGCCATGTTGTGTGCGCAGTCACTAAGATTATGTGAATTAATGTAGAATCAGTCTCCCACTTCTCTGTGTTGGTGTAGTGGTAGGCTCTTTGCTTGGGTTGCAAGAGGTTGTGGGTTCCGCTCTGAGGCAAGGCCCATGGACTTTGTATGGCTGCATTAAATTGCCTAGTCCAATGGAATGTGTTGCCTATGAGCTTCCTTTGGATTGATAGGCCAGGTACTGTCTTTTGCTTTTGTTTGGCCATGTTGTGTGCGCAGTCACTAGGATTATGTGAATTAATGTAGAAACAGTTTTCCATTTCTCTTTGTTGGTGTAGTGGTAGGCTCATTGCTTGGACTGCAAGAGGTTATGGGTTTGTTTCTGAGGTAAGGCCCATGGACTTTGTATGGCTGCATGTAATTGCCTAGTTCAATGGACTGTGTTGCCTATGAGTTTCCATTGGATTGATAGGCAAGCTACTGGCTTTTGCTTTTGTTTGGCCATGTTGTGTGCGCAGTCACTAGGATTATGTGAATTATTGTAGAGTCAGTTTCCCACTTCTCTGTGTTGGTGTAGTGGTAGGCTCTTTGCTTGGGCTACAAGAGTTTGTGGGTTAGACTCTGAGGCAAGGCCCATGGACTTTGAATGGCTGCATGTAATTGCCTAGTCCAATGGACTGTGTTGCCTATGAGTTTCCATTGGATTGATAGGCCAGGTACTGTCTTTTGCTTTTGTTTGGCCATATTGTGTGCGCAGTCACTAGGATTAGGTGAATTAATTTAGAATCAATCTTCCACTTCTCTTTGTTTGTGTAATGGTAGGCTCTTTGCTTGGGCTGCGAGAGGTTGTGGGTTTGACTCTGAGACAAGGCCCATGGATTTTGTATGGCTGTATGCAATTGCGTAGTCCAAAAGACTGTGTTGCCTATGAGTTTCCATTGGATTGATAGGCCAGGTACTGTCTTATGCTTTTATTTGGCCTTGTTGTGTGCGCAGTCACTAGGATTATGTGAATTAATGTAGAGGCAGCTTCCCACTTCTCTGTGTTGGTGTAGTGATAGGCTCTTTTCTTTGGCTGCGAGAGGTTGTGGGTTTGACTCTGAGGCAAGGCCCATGGACTTTGTATGGCTGCATGTAATTGCTTAGTCCAATGGACTGTGTTGCCTAAGAGTTTCCATTGGATTGATAGGCCAGATACTGTCTTTTGCTTTTGTTTGGAAATGTTGTGTGCGCACTCACTAGGATTATGTGAATTAATGTAGAATCAGTTTCCCACTTCTTTGTGTTGGTGTAGTGGTAGGCTCTTTGCTTGGCTTGCAAGAGGTTGTGGGTTTGACTTTGAGGCAAGACCCATGGACTTTTTATGGCTGCATGTAATTGCCTAGTCCAATGGACTGTGTTGCCTATGAGTTTCCATTGGATTGATAGGCCAGGTACTGCCTTCTGCTTTTGTTTGGCCATGTTGTGTTCGCAGTCACTAGGATTATGTGAATTAATGTAATATCAGTTTCCCACTACTCTGTGTTGGTGTAGTGGTAGGCTCTTTGCTTGGGCTCCAAGAGGTTGTGAGTTCAACTCTGAGGCAAGGCCCATGGACTTTGTATGGCTGCACGTAATTGCCTATTCCAATGGACTGTGTTGCCTATGAGGTTCCATTGGATTGATGGGCCAGGTACTGTCGTTTGCCTTTGTTTGGCCATGTTGTGTGTGCAGTCACTAGGATTATGTGAATTAATGTGGAGTCAGTTTCCCACTTTTCTGTGTTGGTGTAGTGGTAGGCTCTTTGTTGGGCTGCGAAAGGCTGTGGGTTAGACTCTGAGGCAAGGCCCATGGACTTTTAATGGCTGCATGTAATTGCCTAGTCCAATGGACTGTGTTGCCTATGAGTTTCCATTGGATTGATAGGCCAGGTACTGTCTTTTCCTTTCTTTTGGCCATGTTGTGTGCGCAGTCACTAGGATTATGTAATTTAATGTAGAATCAGTTTCCCACTTCTCTTTGTTGGTGTAGTGGTAGGCTCTTTGCTAGGGCTGAGAGAGGTTGTGAGTTTGACTCTGAAGCAAGGCCCATGGATTTTGTATGGCTGCATGTAAATGCCTATTCCAAGGGACTGTGTTACCTATGAGTTTCCATTGGATTGATAGGCCAGGTACTGCCTTCTGCTTTTGTTTGGCCATGTTGTGTTCGCAGTCACTAGGATTATGTGAATTAATGTAGAATCAGTTTCCCAGTACTCTGTGTTGGTGTAGTGGTAGGCTCTTTGCTTGGGCTCCGAGAGGTTGTGAGTTCAATTCTGAGGCAAGGCCCTTGGACGTTGTATGGCTGCACGTAATTGCATAGTCCAATGGACTGTGTTGCCTATGAGTTTCCATTGGATTGATGGGCCAGGTACTGTCTTTTGCTTTTGTTTGGCCATGTTGTGTGCGCAGTCACTAGGATTGTGTGAATTAATGTGGAGTCAGACTCCCGCTTTTCTGTGTTGGTGTAGTGGTAGGCTCTTTGCTTGGGCTGAGAGATGTTGTGGGTTTGACTCTGAGGCAAAGCCCATCAACATTGTATGGCTGCATGTAATTGCTTAGTCCAATGGACTGTGTTACTTATGAGTATCCATTGGATTGTTAGGACAGGTACTGTATTTTGCATTTTTTTGGCCATGTTGTGTGCGCAGTCACTAGGAATATGTGAATTAATGTAGAACCAGTTTCCCAATTTTCTGTGTTGGTGTAGTGGTAGGCACTTTGCTTGGGCTACGATACGTTGTGGTTTCGACTCTGAGGCAAGGCCCATGGACTTTGTATGGCTGTAAGTAATTGCATAGTCCAATGGATTGTGTTGCCAATGAGATTCTATTGGATTGTTAGGCCAGGTACTGTCTTTTGCAATCATTTGGCCATGTTGTGTGCGCAGTCACTAGGATTATGTAAATTAATGTAGAGTCAGTTTCCCGCTTCTTTGTGTTGGTGAACTGGTAGGCTCTTTGCCTGTGCTGCGAGAGGTTGTGGGTTCGATTCTGAGGCAAGGCCCATGGACTTTGTTTTTCTGCATGTAATTGCATAGTCCAATGGACTGTGTTGCCTATGAGTTTCCAATGGATTGATAAACCAGGTACTGACTTTTGCTATCGTTTGGCCATGTTGTGAGCGCAGTCACTAGGATTATGTGAATTAATGTAGAGTCAGTTTCACACTTCTCTGTGTTGGTAGGCTCTTTGCTTCGGCTGCGAGAAGTTGTGAGTTCGACTCTGAGGCAACGCCCATGGGACTTTGTATGGCTGCATGTAATTGTCTAGTCCAATGGACTTTGTTACCTATGATTTTTCAATGGATTGATAGACCAGGTACTGTCTTTTGCTTTTGTTTGGCCATGTTGTGTGTGCAGTCACTAGGATTATGGGAATTATTGTAAAATCAGTTTACTACTTCTCTGTGTTGGTGTAGTGGTAAGCTCTTTGCTTGGGCTGCGTGAGGTTGTGGGTTTGACTCTGAGGCAAGGCCAATGGAATTTGTATGGCTGCATGTAATTGCCTAGTCCAATGGACTATGTTGCATATGGGTGTTCATTGGATTGATAGGCGAAGTACTGTCTTTTGCTTTTGTTTGGCCATGTTATTTGCGCAGTCACTAGGATTATGTGAATTAATGTAGAGTCAGTTTCCCACTTCTCTGTGTTGGTGTAGTGGTAGGCTCTTTTCTTGGGCTGCGAGAGGTTGTGGGTTTGATTCTGAGGCAAGGCCAATGGAATTTGTATGGCTGCATGTAATTGCCTAGTCCAATGGACTGTGTTGCCTTTGAGTTTCTATTGGATTGATAGGCGAGGTGCTGTCTTTTGCTTTTGTTTGGCCATGTTGTGTGTGCAGTCGGTAGAGTTATGTGAATTAATGTAGAATCAGTTTCCCACTTCTCTGTGTTGGTAGGCTCTTTGCTTAGACTGTGAGAGGTTGTGGGTTTGACTCTGAGGCAAGGCCCATGGAATTTGGATGGCTGCATGTAAATGCCTTGTCCAATGGACTGTGTTGCCTATGAGTTTCCATTGGATTGATAGGCCAGGTACTGTCTTTTGCTTTTGTTTGGCCATATTGTGTACGCAGTCACTAGGATTATGTGAATTTATGTAGAATTAGTTTCCCACTTCTCTGTGTTGGTGTAGTGGTAGGCTCTTTGCTTGGGTTGAGAGAGGTTGTGGGTTTGACTCTGAGGCAAGGCCCATGGACTTGTATGGCTGCTTGTAATTGCATAGTCCAATGGACTGTGTTGCGTATGAGTTTCCAATGGATTGATAGGCCAGGTACTGTCTTTTGCTTTCGTTTGGCCATGTTGTGTGCGCAGTCACTAGGATTATGTAAATTAATGTAGAGTCAATTTCCCACTTCTTTGTGTTGGTGTAGTGGTAGGCTCTTTGCTTGGGCTGTGAAAGGTTGTGAGTTCGACTCTGAGGCAAGGCCCATGGACTTTGTATGGCTGCATGTAAATACCAAGTCCAATGGACTGTGTTGCCTATGAGTTTCCATTGGATTGATAGACCAGGTACTGTCTTTTGCTTTTATTTGGCCATGTCGTGTGTGCAGTCACTAGGATTATGTGAATTAATGTAGAATCAGCTACCCCCTTCTCTGTGCTGGTGTAGTGGTAGGCTCTTTGTTTGGGCTGAGAGAGGTTCTGGGTTTGATTCTGAGGCAAGGCCCATGGACTTTGTATGGCTGCATGTAATTGCTTAATCCAATGGACTGTGTTGCCAATGAGTTTCCATTGGGTTGATAGGCCAGGCACAGTCTTTTACTTTCGTTTGGCCATGTTGTGTGCGCAGTCACTAGGATTATGTAAATTAATGTAGAGTCAGTTTCCCACTTCTCTGTGTTGGTGTAGTGGTAGGCTCTTTGCTAGGGCTGTGAGAGGTTGTGAGTTCGACTCTGAGGCAAGGCCCATGGACTTTGTATGGCTGCATGTAAATGCCAAGTCCAAAGGACTGTGTTGCCTATGAGTTTCCATTGGATTGATAGGCCAGGTACTGTCTTTTGCTTTCGTTTGGCCACGTTGTGTGCGCAGTCACTAGGATTATGTCAATTAATGTAGAGTCAGTTTCCCGCTTCTCTGTGTTGGTGTAGTGGTAGGCTCTTTGCTTGGGCTGCGAGAGGTTGTGGGTTAGACTCTGAGGCAAGGCCCATGGACTTTTTATGGCTGCATGTAATTGCATAGTCCAATGGACTGTGTTGCCTATGAGTTTCCATTGGATTGATAGGCCAGGTACTGTCTTTTGCTTTTATTTTGCCATGTTGTGTGTGCAGTCACTAGGATTATGTGAATTAATGTAGAATCAGCTTCCCACTTCTCTGTGTTGGTGTAGTGGTAGGCTCTTTGTTTGGGCTGAGAGAGGTTCTGGGTTTGATTCTGAGGCAAGGCCCATGGACTTTTTATGGCTGCATGTAATTGCGTAGTCCAATGGACTGTGTTGCCAATGAGTTTCCATTGGATTGATAGGCCAGGTACTGTCTTTTGCTTTTGTTTGGCCATGTTGTGTGCGCAGTCACTAGGATTATGTGAATTAATGTAGAGTCAATTTCCCACTACTCTGTGTTGGTGTAGTGGTAGGCTCTTTGCTTGGGCTCCGAGAGATTGTGAGTTCGATTCTGAGGCAAGGCCCATGGACTTTGTATGGCTGCATGTAATTGCATAGTCCGATGGACTGTGTTGTCTATGAGTTTACATTGGATTGATAGGCCAGATTCTGTCTTTTGCTATCATTTGGCCATGTTGTGTGCGCAGTCACTAGGATTATGTGAATTAATGTAGTGTCAGTTTTACACTTCTCTGTGTTGGTGTAGTGGTAGCAACTTTGCTTGGGCTGCGAGAGGTTGTTAGTTCGACTTTGAGGAAAGGCACATGGACATTGTATAGCTGCCTGAAATTGCCTAATCCTATGTACTGTGTTACCTATGCGTTTCCATTGGATTGATATGCCAGGTACTGTCTTTTGCTTTTGTTTGGCCATGTTGTGTGCACAGTTACTAGGATTATGTGATTTATTGTAGAATCAGTTACCCACTTCACTGTGTTGGTGTAGTGGTAGGCTCTTTGCTTGGGCTCCGAGAGATTGTGAGTTTGATTCTGAGGCAAGGCCCATGGACTTTGTATGGCTGCATGTAATTGCATAGTCCGATGGACTGTGTTGTCTATGAGTTTACATTGGATTGATAGGCCAGGTTCTGTCTTTTGCTATCATTTGGCCATGTTGTGTGCGCAGTCACTAGGATTATGTGAATTAAAGTAGAGTCAGTTTCCAGCTTCTTTGTGTTTGTGTAGTGGTAGGCTCTTTGCTTAGGTTGCGAGAGGTTGTGAGTTCGACTCTGAGGCAAGGCCCATGGACTTTGTATGGCTGCATGTAATTGCCTAGTCCAATGGACTGAGTTGCCTGTGAGTTTCCATTGGATTGATAGGCCAGGTACTGTCTTTTGCTTTCGTTTGGCCATGCTGCGTGCGCAGTCACTAGGATTATGTGAATTAATGTAGATTCAACCTCCCACTTCTTTGTGTTGGTGTAGTGGTAGGCTCTATCCTTGGGCTACAAGAAGTTGTGGGATCGACTCTGAGACAAGGCTCTTGGACTTTGCATGGCTGCATGTAATTGCCTAGTCCAATGGACTATATTGCCTAAGAGTTTCAATTGGATTGATAGGCCAGGTACTGTCTTTTGCTTTTGTTTGGCCATGTTGTGTGCACAGTCAGTAGGTTTATGTGAATTAATGTAGAGTCAGTTTCACACTTCTCTGTGTTGGTAGGCTCTTTGCTTCGGCTGTGAGAAGTTGTGAGTTCGACTCTGAGGCAACGCCCATGGACTTTTTATGGCTGCATGTAATTGCCTAGTCCAATGGACTGTGTTGCCTATGAGTTTCCATTGGATTGATTGGCCTGGTGCTATCTTTTGCTTTTGTGTGGCAGACACTAGGATTATGTTAATTAATGTAGCGTCAGTTTCCCTCTTCTCTGTGTTGGTGTAGTGGTAGGCACTTTGCTTGGGCTGCGAGAAGATGTGGGTTTGACTCTGAGGCAAGGCCCATGGACTTTGTATGGCTGCATGTAATTGTCTAGTCCAATGGACTGTGTTTCCTATGAGTTTCTAATGGATTGATAGACCAGGTACTGTCTTTTGCTTTTCTTTGGCCATGTTTGTGCGCAGTCACTAGGATTATGTGAATTATTGTAGAATCGATATCCAACTTCTCTGTGTTGGTATAGTGGTAGGCTCTTTGCTTGGGCTACGAGAGGTTGTGGGTTTGAATCTGAGGCAAGGCCCATGTATTTTGTATGGCTGCATGTAATTGTCTAGTCCGATGGACTGTGTAGCCTATGGGTTTCCATTGGATTGCTAGGCCACGTACTGTCTTTTGCTTTTGTTTGGCCATGTTGTGTGCACAGTCACTAGGATTATGTGAATTAATGTAAAGTTCTTCTCCCACTTCTCTGTGTTGGTGTGGTGGTAGGCTCTTTGCTTTGGCTACGAGTAGTTGTGGGTTTGAATCTGAGGCAAGGCCCATGGACTTTGTATGGCTGCATGTAATTGCCTAGTCCAATGGACTGTGTTGCCAATCAGTTTACATTGGATTGATAGGCCAAGTACTGTCTTTTGCTTTCGTTTAACCATGTTGTGTGCGCAAACACTAGGATTATGTGAATTAATGTAGTGTCAGTTTCCCACTTCTCTGTGTTGGTGTAGTGGAAGGCTCTTTGCTTGGGCTGAGAGAGGTTGTGGGTTTGACTCTGAGGCAAAGCCCATGGATGTTGTATGGCTGCATGTAATTGCTTAGTCCAACGAACTGTGTTGCCTATGAGTTTCCATTGGATTGGTAGGCCAGGTACAGTCTTTTGCTTTTGTTTGGCCATGTGGTGTGCGCAGTCACTAGGATTATGTGAATTATTGTAGAATTAGTTTCCCACTTCTCTGTGTTGGTGTGTTGGTGTATTGGTAGGCTCTTTGTTTGGGCTGAGAGCGGTTGTGGGTTTGACTCTGAGGCAAGGCCTATGGACTTTGTATAGCTGCATGTAATTGCTTAGTCCAATGGACTGTGTTGCCAATGAGTTTCCATTGGATTGATAGGCCAGGTACAGTCTTTTGCTTTTGATTGGCCATGTTGTGTGCGCAGTCACTAGGATTATGTGAGTTATTGTAGAATCAGTTTGCCACTTCTCTGTGTTGGTATAGTGGTAGGCTCTTTGCTTGGGCTACGAGAGGTTGGGGCTCGACTCTGAGGCAAGGCCCATGGACTTTGTATGGCTGCATGTAATTGTCTAGTCCGATGGACTGTGTTGCCTATGAGTTTCCATTGGATTTATAGGCCAGGTACTGTCTTATGCTTTTGTTTGGCCATGTTGTGTGCGCAGTCACTAGGATTATGTGAATTAATGTAGAATTAGCTTCCCACTTCTCTGTGTTGGTGTAGTGGTAGGCTCTATGTTTGGGCTGAGAGAGGTTGTGGATTTGATTCTGAGGCAAGGCCCATGGACTTTGTATGGCTGCATGTAATACTTAATCCAATGGACTGTGTTGCCAATGAGTTTCTATTGCATTGATAGGCCAGCTACTGTCTTTTGCTTTTGTTTGGCCATGTTGTGTGCGCAGTCACTAGGATTATGTGAATTAATGTAGAGTTAGTTTCCCACTACTCTGTGTTGGTGTAGTGGTAGGCTCTTTGCTTGGGCTCCGAGAGATTGTGAGTTCAACTCTCAGGCAAGGCCCATGGATTTTGTATAGCTGCATGTAATTGCATAGTCCAATGGACTGTGTTGCCTATGAGTTTCTATTGGATTGATAGGCCAGGTACTGTCTTTTGCTATCATTTGGCCATGTTGTGTGCGCAGTCACTAGGATTATGTGAATTAATGTAGAGTCCTTCTCCCACTTCTCTGTGTTGGTTTGGTGGTTGGCTCTTTGCTTCAGCTGCGAGAAGTTGTGAGTTCGACTCTGAGGCAACGCCCATGGACTTTTTATGGCTGCATGTAATTGCCTAGTCCAATGGACTGTGTTGCCTATGAGTTTCCATTGGATTGATTGGCCTGGTGCTATCTTTTGCTTTTGTGTGGCAGTCACTAGGATTATCTGAATTAATGTAGAGTCAGGTTCCCACTTCTCTGTGTTGGTGTAGTGGTAGGCTCTTTGCTTTGGCTGCGAGAGGATGTGGGTTTGACTCTGAGGCAAGGCCCATGGACTTTGTATGGCTGCATGAAATTGCCGAATCCTATGGACTGTGTTACCTATGCGTTTCCATTGGATTGATAGGCCAGGTACTGTCTTTTGCTTTTGTTTGGCCATATTGTGTGCGCAGTCACTAGGATTATGTGAATTAATGTAGAATTAGATTTCCATTTCTCTGTGTTGGTATAGTGGTAGGCTCTTTGCTTGGGCTACAAGAAGTTGTGGGTATGACTCTGAGGCAGGGCCCATGGACTTTGTATGGCTGCATGTAATTGTCTAGTCCGATGGACTGTGTTGCCTATGAGTTTCCATTGGATTGATAGGCCAGGTACTGTCTTTTGCTTTTGTTTGGCCATATTGTGTGCGCAGTCACTAGGATTATGTGAATTAATGTAGAATCAGTTTCCCACTTCTCTGTGTTGGTGTAGTGGTAGGCTCTTTGCTTGGGCTGAGAGAGATTGTGGGTTTGACTCTGAGGCAAAGCCCATGGGCGTTGTATGGCTGCATGTAATTGCTTAGTCCAACGAACTGTGTTGCCTATGAGTTTCCATTGGATTGATAGGCCAGGTACAGCCTTTTGCTATCATTTGGCCATGTTGTGTGCGCAGTCACTAGGATTATGTGAATTAATGTAGAGTCACTTTCACATTTCTCTGTGTTGGTGTAGTGGTAGGCTCTTTGCTTGGGCTACGAAAGTTCGTGGGTTTGACTCTGAGGCAAGGCCCATGGACTTTTTATGGCTGCATGTAATTTCCTAGTCCAAAGGACTATGTTGCCTATGAATTTTCCATTGGACTGACTGGCCAGGTACTGTCTTTTGCTTTTGTTTGGCCATGTTGTGTGCGCAGTCACTAGGATTATGTGAATTAATGTAGAGTCTCTCTTCCACTGCTCTGTGTTGATGTGGTGGTAGGCTCTTTGCTTTGGCTACGAGAGGTTGTGGGTTAGACTCTGAGGCAAGGCCCATGGACTTTGTATGGCTGCATGTAATTTCCTAGTCCAAAGGACTATGTTGCCTATGAGTTTTCATTGGATTGATAGGCCATGTACTGTCTTTTGCTTTCGTTTTGCCATGTTATGTGCGCAGTCACTAGGATTATGTGAATTAATGTAGAGTCAGTTTCCCACTTCTCTGTGTTGGTGTAGTGGTAGGTTCTTTGCTTGGGCTGCAAGAGGTTGTGAGTTCGACTCTGAGGCAAGGCCCATGGACTTTGTATGGCTGCATGTAATTGCCTAGTCCAATGGACTGTGTTGCTTATGAGATTCTATTTGTTTAATATGCCATGTACTGTATATTGCTTTTGTTTGGCCATCTTGTGTGCGCAGTCACTAGGATTATGTGAATTAGTGTAGAATCAATTTCCCACTTCTCTGTGTTGGTGTAGTTGTAGGCTCTTTCCTTCGGCTACAAGAAGTTGTGGGTTCGACTCTGAGGCAAGGCTCATGGACTTTGTATGGCTGCATGTAAATGCCTAGTCCAATGGACTATATTGCCTATGAGTTTCCATTGGATTGATAAGCCAGGTACTGTCTTTTGCTTTTGTTTGGCCAAGTTGTGTGCGCTGTCACAAGGATTATGTGAATTAATGAAAAGTCCTTCTCCCACTTCTCTGTGTTGGTGTAGTGGTAGGTTCTTTACTTAGATTGCGAGAGTTTGTGAGTTCGACTCTGAGGCAAGGCCCATGTATGGCTGCATGTAATTGCTTGGTCCAATGGACTGTGTTGCCTTTGAGTTTCCATTGGATTAATAGGCCAGGTACTGTCTTTTGCTTTTGTTTGGCCATGTTGTGTGCGCAGTCACTAGGATTATGTGAATTAATGTAGAATCAGTTTCACACTTCTCTGTGTTGGTAAGCTCTTTGCTTCGGCTGCGAGAAGTTGTGAGTTCTACTCTGAGGCAACGCCCATGGCCTTTTTATGGCTGCATGTAATTGCCTAGTCCAATGGACTGTGTTGCCTATGAGTTTCCATTGGATTGATAGGCCAGGTACTGTCTTTTGCTTTTGTTTGGCCATGTTGTTTGCGCAGTCACTAGGATTATGGGAATTATTGTAGAGACAGGTTACCACTTCTCTGTGTTGGTGTAGTGGTAGGCTCTTTGCTTGGGCTGCGAGAGGTTTTGGGTTCGACTCTCTGGCAAGGCCCGTGGACTTTGTATGGCTGCATGTAATTGCCTAGTCCATTGGACTGTGTTGCCTGTGAGTTTCTATTGGATTGATGAGCGAGGTACTGTCTTTTGGTTTTGTTTGGCCATGTTGTGTGCGCAGTCACTAGGATTATGTGAATTAATGTAGAATAAGTTTCCCACTTCTCTGTGTTGGTGTAGTTGTAGGCTCTTTGCTTGCCCTATGAGAGGTTTTAGGTTTGACTATGAGGCAAGGCCCATGGACTTTGTATGGCTGCATATAATTGCCTAGTCCAATGGACTGTGTTCCCTATGAGTGTTCATTGGATTGATAGGCGAAGTACTGTTTTTTGCTTTTGTTTGGCCATGTTGTTTGCGCAGTCACTAGGATTATGTGAATTAATGTAGAATCAGTTTCCCACTTCTCTTTGTTGGTGTAGTGGTAGGCTCTTTCCTTGGGCTACGAGAGGTTGTGGGTTTGACTCTGAGACAAGGCCCATGGACTTTGTATGGCTGCATGTAATTGCCTAGTCCAATGGACCGTGTTGCCTATGAGTTTCCTTTGGATTGATAGGCCAGGTACTGTCTTTTGCTTTCGTTTGGCCATGTTGTGTGCGCAGTCACTAGGATTATGTGAATTAATGTAGAGTCAGTTTCACACTTCTCTGTGTCGGTAGGCTCTTTTCTTTGGCTGCGAGAACTTGTGAGTTCGACTTTGAGGCAACGCCCATGGACTTTTTATAGCTTCATGTAATTGCCTAGTCCAATGGACTGTGTTGCCTATGAGTTTCCATTGGATTGATAGGCCAGGCACTGTCTTCTGCTATCGTTTAAACATGTTGTGTGCGCAGTCACTAGGATTATGTGAATTAATGTAGAAGCAGTTTCCCACTTCTCTGTGTTGGTGTAGTTGTAGGCTCTTTCCTTGGGCTACAAGAAGTTGTGGGTTTGACTCTGAGGCAAGGCTCAAGGATTTTGTATGGCTGCATGTAATTGCTTAGTCCAATGGACTATATTGCCTATGAGTTTCCATTGGATTGATAGGCCAGGTGCTGTCTTTTGCTTTTGTTTGGCCATATTGTGTGCGCAGTCACTAGGATTATGAGAATTAATGTAGAATCAGTTTCCCACTTCTCTGTGTTGGTGTAGTGGTAGGCTCTTTACTTGGGCTGAGAGAGGTTGTGGGTTTGACTCAGAGGAAAAGCCCATGGACGTTGTACGGCTGCATGTAATTGCTTAGTCCAATGGACTGTGTTGCCTATGAGTTTCCATTGGATTGATAGGCCAGGTAATGTCTTTTGCTTTTTTTTGGCCATATTGTGTGCGCAGTCACTAGGATGATGTGAATTAATGTAGAATCAGTTTCCCACTTCTCTGTGTTGGTGTATTGGTAGGCTTTTTGCTTGGGCTACGAGAGGTTGTGGGCTTGACTCTGAGGCAAGGCCCATGGACTTTGTATGGCTGCATGTAATTGCCTAGTCCAATGGACTGTGATACCTATGAGTTTCCATTGGAATGATAGGCCAGGTACTGTCTTTTGCTTTTGTTTGGCCATACCACTCGATAATTAGGCGGACAGACAGGGTCATCTGTCGCCGAGACCATGAATGCCGAAGAGTGTGTTGTCTGCCGGGTGCTCGAGCTCGGCATATTGTGGATCGGATAGACAGAATGCTGGGTGGGGCTGGGGAAAACCCAGCGGTCATGGTTCACATTGGTACTAATGACAAAGTTAGAGGCAGGTGGAAGGTCCTTAAAAATGATTACAGGGAACTTGGAGAGAAGCTGAAGTCCAGGACCTCCAAGGTGGTGTTTTCAGAAATACTACCAGTGCCACGAGCGTCACTAGAAAGACAGCGGGAGCTTAGGGAGATAAACACGTGGCTTAGAAATTGGTGAAGGAAGGAAGGGTTCGGGTTCATGGAGAACTGGGCTGACTTCTCAGTCGACTACAGGCTCTACGGTAGGGACGGGCTTCACCTCAATGGGGAAGGTGCAGCTGTGCTGGGGGAGAAAATGGTCAGACGGATGGAGGAGCTTTTAAACTAGGATCTGGGGTGAGGGAGGGTATAGAGCAAAAAAGGGGATAGATAGAGCAGATAGAGACAGTGAGATGGTAGGGGTCAATGAAAGATTAGGGGGACATGCAAGGAACGTAGGGAGGCTAGGAGTAATAAAGGTGTTAATAGGATTAAATGTCTACCGGGAAATGCAAGAAGTCTTGCAAACAAAATGAATGAATTGGAGACTCTTATGTTAACCATGGATTATGATGTGGTGGGCATTACGGAAACCGGCTGGATGAAAGCCATGACTGGGTGACAAACATACAGGGTTATAGTACATTTAGGAGGGACAGGAAAGACAAAAAAGGTGCTGGGGTGTGTATATTTATCAAATCTAACCTAAAACCTGTGTTGAATGATGACATTGGGGGGAACTGCAACAATGTAGAGTCAGTATGGGTAAATGTACATGGGGAGGAGAATAATGGAAAAATGCTAATTGGAGTTTGCAATAAGCCTCCTAACATACTTGAACAAATAGAGGGTGAAATACTGGAACAAATTGAAAAGGCAGCTAATAATAATAATAATCGGGTTCTTATTATGGGGGATTTCAACTATCCAGACATACAGTGGGAAATAGAATCTTCTGGTTGTGCTAAAAGCTGTAAATTCTTATCTACCATTCAAGACCATTTCCTCTCTCAGATGGTAGATGAACCGACGAGGGGAGATAATTTGCTAGATTTGGTCCTGTCAAATAGACCGGATATAATTTCAGATCTACAGGTCCAGGAGCACTTGGGCACCAGCGATCATAATATGGTAAGCTTCAACGTAATATTCAATAGAACATTTCAAAGGGGAAATGCTAAAACCTGGAATTTTAGGATAGCTGATTTCAATAAATTAAGGGAAGAGCTTAAATGTGTAGATTGGGACAAAGTCATGGTAACTGGGGATACTGAACATAAATGGGGAAAGTTTAAGGATATATTGCTAGAGTCCTGTAAAAAACTTATACCCTCTGGTAATAAAACGTCCCGGAATAAAAAGAAACCACTATGGATAAATAAGACTGTACAAAGTATAATAAAACAAAAACAAAGGGCGTTTAAAATCTTGAAGGCTGAGAATACAGAAATAGCATTGCAGGAGTATAAAGATATCAATAGGCAATGCAAAAAAGAAATCAAACAAGCAAAACTAGCTACTGAAACAAAAATCGCCAATGACATTAAAATAAATCCCAAAATCTTTTATAAATACATTAATGCCAAAAGGAAAACAAAGGATAGTATTGGCCCCTTAAAATATAATAACAAGTTAGTTATAGAGGACAAACAAAAGACTGAGATATTAAATAGGCATTTCTCATCTGTGTTCACCAAGGAACTGACTGTACCAGGCATCATTCAACAAGTGAAAACTCAAAGTTCACCACCCGATATAATTAATTTAACACAAGAAGAAGTACGCCTACGTCTGAGTAAATTAAACATTGACAAATCCCCAGGGCCAGATGGCATTCATCCACGAATATTGAGGGAATTGAGCTCCGTAATTGACAGACCGCTGTATCTCATCTTTTTAGACTCGCTTGTAACAGGGTTGGTGCCTCAGGATTGGAGGATTGCTGATTTGGTACCGATATTTAAGAAAGGTAAGAGGGTAGATCCAGGCAACTACCGTCCAGTAAGCCTGACATCAGTAGTATGCAAAGTTTTTGAGGGCATTTTAAGGGATTACATGCAAAAATATGTTGCAGAAAATAATATAATAACTGACAGACAGCATGGATTCATGAAAGATAAGTCGTGTCTAACCAACCTGTTGGGGTTCTATGAGGGGGTAAGTGCAAACCTGGATATTAGTAATGCAGCTGATGTGATTTATTTGGACTTTGCAAAGGCATTTGATACTGTACCACATAATAGGCTTATACTAAAGCTCCAGAAGCAAGGACTGGGGAAAACTATATGCAACTGGGTAAGGAATTGGCTAAAAGATAGGAAACAAAGAGTAGTCATAAATGGAACATTCTCTAAATGGGCCATAGTCAGCAGTGGGGTGCCGCAGGGATCTGTGCTAGGACCAATTCTTTTTAATCTCTTTATTAATGACCTTGTGGATGGGATTGATAGTAAAGTGTCAGTCTTTGCTGATGACACCAAACTATGTAGGATATTAAAAACTGACCTTGATAGTATAATATTACAAAAAGATCTGGATAAGATGTCAGAATGGGCAGATACTTGGCAAATGAGATTTAATGTTAATAAATGTAAAGTAATGCACCTAGGACGGAGTAATCCTATAACTGCGTATACATTAAATGGAAGTAAACTCGGGACTACAGAACAGGAGAAGGACTTGGGTATTCTCATTACAAATAAGCTGAGCAGCAGCACTCAATGTCAAGCAGCAGCTGCAAAAGCAAACAAGATTCTAGGGTGCATAAAAAGAGAGATTAGATCCCGCGATCCCAACATATTATTACCCCTCTATATATCACTTGTAAGGCCACATCTGGAATATGGGATCTAGTTTTGGACTCCACATTTTAAAAAGGACATTCAGAAGTTAGAGTCAGTTCAAAGGCAGGCAACTAGACTACTACAAGGAAAGGAAGGCCTCCGATATGATGAAAGGTTGAAAAAGTTAGATATGTTTAGCTTAGAAAAAAGACTTCTCAGAGGAGATCTCATTTATATGTATAAATATATGTGTAATCAATATAAAGGACTGGCACATGACTTATTTCTTCCGAAGACAATACTAAGGACCAGGGGGCACTCACTGCGAGTGGAAGAAAAGCAATTCCGACAGCTAAATAGGAAAGGGTTCTTTACAGTTAGAGCAGTCAGACTGTGGAATACCCTACCACAAGAGGTAGTTATGGCAGATACTATAACAGCTTTCAAAAAAGGGCTAGATGATTTCCTCAGTACACACAACATTGTTGGTTATAAATGACTTAGTGACCAAATGTAGGAAGGCTGAACTAGATGGACCTAGGTCTTTTTTCAACCTTAGTAACTATGTAACTATGTAAAACTATGTAACTATGTTGTGTGCGCAGTCACTAGGATTATGTGAATTAATGTATAGTCAGCTTCCCACTTCTCTGTGTTGGTGTAGTGGAAGGCTCTTTGCTTGGGCTACGAGTGGTTATGGGTTCGACTCTGTGGCAAGGCCCATGGACTTTGTATGGCTGCATGTAATTGCCTAGTCCAATGGACTGTGTTACCTATGAGTGACCATTGGATTGATAGACCAGGTACTGTCTTTTGCTTTTGTTTGGCCACGTTGTGTGCGCAGTCACTAGGATTATGTGAATTAATGTAGAATCAGTTTCCCACTTCTTTGTGTTGGTGTAGTGGTAGGCTCTTTGCTTGGGCTGAGTGAGGTTGTGGGTTTGACTCTGAGGCAAAGTCCATGGACGTTGTATGCCTGCATGTAATTGCTTAGTCCAATGGACTGTGTTGCCTATGAGTTTCCATTGGATTGGTTGGCCTGGTGCTATCTTTTGCTTTTGTGTGGCAGTCACTAGGATTATGTGAATTAATGTAGAGTCAGTTTCCCACTTCTCTGTGTTGGTGTAGTGGTAGGTTCTTAGCTAGGGCTGCGAGAGGTTGAGAGTTCGACTCTGAAGCAAGGCTCATGGACTTTGTATGGCTGCATGTAATTTCCTAGTCCAAGGCACTGTGTTACCTGTGAGATTGGATTGGATTGATAGGCCAGGTACTATCTTTTGCTTTCGTTTGGCCATGTTGTGTGCGCAGTCACTAGGATTCTGTGAATTAATGTAGAGTCAGTTTCCCACTACTCTGTGTTGGTGTAGTGGTAGGCTCTTTGCTTGGGCTCCGAGAGGTTGTGAGTTCGACTCTGAGGTAAGGCCCATGGACTTTGTATGGCTGCATGTAATTGCGTAGTCCAATGGACTGTGTTGCCTATGAGATTCTATTGGATTGATAGGCCAGGTAATGTATTTTGCTTTTGTTTGGCCATCTTGTGTGCGCAGTCACTAGGATTATGTGAATTAATGTAGAACCAGTTTCCCACTTCTCTGTGTTGGTGTAGTGGTAGGCTCTTTACTTGGGCTACGAGCGGTTGTGGGTTCGATTCTGATGCAAGGCCCATGGACTTTGTATGGCTGCATGTAATTGTCTAGCCCGATGGACTGTGTTGCCTATGAGTTTCCATTGGATTGATAGGCCAGGTACTGTCTTTTGCTTTTGTTTGGCCATGTTGTGTGCGCAGTCACTAGGATTATGTGAATTAATGTAGAATCAGTTTACTGCTACTCTGTGTTGGTGTAGTGGTAGGCTCTTTGCTTGGACTGCGAGAGGTTGTGAGTTTGACTCTGAAGCAAGGCCCATGGACTTTTTATGGCTGCATGTAATTGCCTAGTCCAATGGACTGTGTTTCCTATGAGTTTCCATTGGATTGATAGGCCAGGTACTGTCTTTTGCTTTCGTTTGGCCATGTTGTGTGCGCAGTCACTAGGATTATGTAAATTAATGTAGAGTCAGTTTCCCACTTCTCTGTGTTGGTGTAGTGGTAGGCTCTTTGCTAGGGCTGTGAGAGGTTGTGAGTTTGACTCTGAAGCAAGGCCCATGGACTTTGTATGGCTGCATGTAATTGTCTAGTCTAATGGACTGTGTTTCCTAAGAGTTTCCAATGGATTGTTAGACCAGGTACTGTCTTTTGCTTTTGTTTGGCCATGTTGTGTGTGCAGTCACTAGGATTATGTGAATTAATGGAGAATCAGATTCCCAATTCTCTGTGTTGGTGTAGTGGTAGGCTCTTTGTTTGGGCTGAGAGAGGTTGTGGTTTTGACTCTGAGGCAAGGCCCATGGACTTTGTATGGCTGTATGTAATTGCTTAGTCCAATGGACTGTGTTGCCAATGAGTTTCCATTGGATTGATAGGCCAGGTACAGTCTTTTCCTTTTGTTTGGCCATGTTGTGTGCGCAGTCACTAGGATTATGTGAATTATTGTAGAATCAGTTTTCCACTTCTCTGTGTTGGTATAGTGGTAGGCTCTTTGCTTGGGCTATGAGAGGTTTTGGGTTTGACTCTGAGGCAAGGCCCATGGACTTTGTATGGATGCATGTAATTGTCTAGTCCGATGGACTGTGTTGTTTATGATTTTCCATTGGATTGATAGGCCAGGTACTGTCTTTTCCTTTCGTTTGGCCATGTTGTGTGCGCAGTCACTAGGAATATGTAAATTAATGTAGAGTCAGTTTCCTACTTCGTTGTGTTGGTGTAGTGGTAAGTTCTTTGCAAGGGCTGCAAGAGTTTGTGAGTTCGACTCTGAAGCAAGGCTCATGGACTTTGTATGGCTGCATGTAATTGCCTAGTCCAAGGCACTGTGTTACCTGTGAGATTGGATTGGATTGATAGGCCAGGTACTATCTTTTGCTTTCGTTTGGCCATGTTGTGTGCGCAGTCACTAGGATTCTGTGAATTAATGTAGAGTCAGTTTCCCACTACTCTGTGTTGGTGTAGTGGTAGGCTCTTTGCTTGGGCTCCGAGAGGTTGTGAGTTCGACTCTGAGGTAAGGCCCATGGACTTTGTATGGCTGCATGTAATTGCCTAGTCCAATGGACTGTGTTGCCTATGAGATTCTATTGGATTGATAGGCCAGGTAATGTATTTTGCTTTTGTTTGGCCACGTTGTGTGCGCAGTCACTAGGATTATGTGAATTAATGTAGAATCAGTTTCCCACTTCTTTGTGTTGGTGTAGTGGTAGGCTCTTTGCTTGGGCTGAGTGAGGTTGTGGGTTTGACTCTGAGGCAAAGTCCATGGACGTTGTATGGCTGCATGTAATTGCTTAGTCCAATGGACTGTGTTGCCTATGAGTTTCCATTGGATTGGTTGGCCTGGTGCTATCTTTTGCTTTTGTGTGGCAGTCACTAGGATTATGTGAATTAATGTAGAGTCAGTTTCCCACTTCTCTGTGTTGGTGTAGTGGTAGGTTCTTAGCTAGGGCTGCGAGAGGTTGAGAGTTCGACTCTGAAGCAAGGCTCATGGACTTTGTATGGCTGCATGTAATTGCCTAGTCCAAGGCACTGTGTTACCTGTGAGATTGGATTGGATTGATAGGCCAGGTACTATCTTTTGCTTTCGTTTGGCCATGTTGTGTGCGCAGTCACTAGGATTCTGTGAATTAATGTAGAGTCAGTTTCCCACTACTCTGTGTTGGTGTAGTGGTAGGCTCTTTGCTTGGGCTCCGAGAGGTTGTGAGTTCGACTCTGAGGTAAGGCCCATGGACTTTGTATGGCTGCATGTAATTGCCTAGTCCAATGGACTGTGTTGCCTATGAGATTCTATTGGATTGATAGGCCAGGTAATGTATTTTGCTTTTGTTTGGCCATCTTGTGTGCGCAGTCACTAGGATTATGTGAATTAATGTAGAACCAGTTTCCCACTTCTCTGTGTTGGTGTAGTGGTAGGCTCTTTACTTGGGCTACGAGCGGTTGTGGGTTCGATTCTGATGCAAGGCCCATGGACTTTGTATGGCTGCATGTAATTGTCTAGCCCGATGGACTGTGTTGCCTATGAGTTTCCATTGGATTGATAGGCCAGGTACTGTCTTTTGCATTTGTTTGGCCATGTTGTGTGCGCAGTCACTAGGATTATGTGAATTAATGTAGAATCAGTTTACTGCTACTCTGTGTTGGTGTAGTGGTAGGCTCTTTGCTTGGACTGCGAGAGGTTGTGAGTTTGACTCTGAAGCAAGGCCCATGGACTTTTTATGGCTGCATGTAATTGCCTAGTCCAATGGACTGTGTTTCCTATGAGTTTCCATTGGATTGATAGGCCAGGTACTGTCTTTTGCTTTCGTTTGGCCATGTTGTGTGCGCAGTCACTAGGATTATGTAAATTAATGTAGAGTCAGTTTCCCACTTCTCTGTGTTGGTGTAGTGGTAGGCTCTTTGCTAGGGCTGTGAGAGGTTGTGAGTTTGACTCTGAAGCAAGGCCCATGGACTTTGTATGGCTGCATGTAATTGTCTAGTCTAATGGACTGTGTTTCCTAAGAGTTTCCAATGGATTGTTAGACCAGGTACTGTCTTTTGCTTTTGTTTGGCCATGTTGTGTGTGCAGTCACTAGGATTATGTGAATTAATGGAGAATCAGATTCCCAATTCTCTGTGTTGGTGTAGTGGTAGGCTCTTTGTTTGGGCTGAGAGAGGTTGTGGTTTTGACTCTGAGGCAAGGCCCATGGACTTTGTATGGCTGTATGTAATTGCTTAGTCCAATGGACTGTGTTGCCAATGAGTTTCCATTGGATTGATAGGCCAGGTACAGTCTTTTCCTTTTGTTTGGCCATGTTGTGTGCGCAGTCACTAGGATTATGTGAATTATTGTAGAATCAGTTTTCCACTTCTCTGTGTTGGTATAGTGGTAGGCTCTTTGCTTGGGCTATGAGAGGTTTTGGGTTTGACTCTGAGGCAAGGCCCATGGACTTTGTATGGATGCATGTAATTGTCTAGTCCGATGGACTGTGTTGTTTATGATTTTCCATTGGATTGATAGGCCAGGTACTGTCTTTTCCTTTCGTTTGGCCATGTTGTGTGCGCAGTCACTAGGAATATGTAAATTAATGTAGAGTCAGTTTCCTACTTCGTTGTGTTGGTGTAGTGGTAAGTTCTTTGCAAGGGCTGCAAGAGTTTGTGAGTTCGACTCTGAAGCAAGGCCCATGGACTTTGTATGGCTGCATGTAAATGCATAGTCCAAGGGACTGTGTTACCTATGAGTTTCCATTGGATTGATAGGCCAGGTACTGTCTTTTGCTTTCGTTTGGCCATGTTGTGTGCGCAGTCACTAGGATTATGTGAATTAATGTAGAGTCAGTTTCCCACTACTCCGTGTTGGTGTCGTGGTAGGCTCTTTGCTTGGCTCCGAGAGGTTGTGAGTTTGACTCTGAGGCAAGGCCCATGGACTTTGTATGGCTACATGTTATTGCCTAGTCCAAAGGACTGTGTTGCCTTTGAGATTCTATTGGATTGATAGGCCAGGTAATGTATTTTGCTTTTGTTTGGCCATCTTGTGTGCGCAGTCACTAGGATTATGTGAATTAATGTAGAACCAGTTTCCCACTTCTCTGTGTTGGTGTAGTGGTAGGCTCTTTTCTTGGGCTTCGAGAGGTTGTGGGTTAGACTCTGAGGCAAGGCTCATGGACTTTGTGTGGCTGCATGTAATTGCATAGTCCAATGGACTGTGTTGCCTATATGTTTCCATTGGATTGATAGACCAGATACTGTCTTTTGCTTTTGTTTGGCCATGTTGTGTGTGCAGTCACAAGGATTATGTGAAGTAATGTAGAGTCAGTTTCCCACTTCTCTGTGTTGGTGTAGTAATAGGCTCTTTGCTAGGGCTGCGAGAGGTTGTGAGTTCGACTCTGAAGCAAGGCCCTTGGACTTTGTATGGCTGCATGTAATTGTCTAGCCAGATGGACTGTGTTGCCTATGAGTTTCCATTGGATTGATAGGCCAGGTACTGTCTTTTGCTTTTGTTTGGCCATGTTGTGTGCGCAGTCACTAGGATTATGTGAATTAATGTAGAGTCAGTTTTCTGCTTCTCTGTGTTGGTGTAGTGGTAGGCTCTTTGCTTGGTCTGCGAGAGGTTGTGGGTTAGACTCTGAGGCAAGGCCCATGGACTTTTTATGGCTGCATGTAATTGCCTAGTCCAATGGACTGTGTTGCCTATGAGTTTCCATTGGATTGATAGGCCAGGTACTGTCTTTTGCTTTCGTTTGGCCATGTTGTGTGCGCAGTCACTAGGATTATGTAAATTAATGTAGAGTCAGTTTCCCACTTCTCTGTGTTGGTGTAGTGGTAGGCTCTTTGCAAGGGCTGTGAGAGGTTGTGAGTTTGACTCTGAAGCAAGGCCCATGGACTTTGTATGGCTGCATGTAATTGTCTAGTCTAATGGACTGTGTTTCCTAAGAGTTTCCAATGGATTGTTAGACCAGGTACTGCCTTTTGCTTTTGTTCGGCCATGTTGTGTGTGCAGTCACTAGGATTATGTGAATTAATGGAGAATCAGATTCCCAATTCTCTGTGTTGGTGTAGTGGTAGGCTCTTTGTTTGGGCTGAGAGCGGTTGTGGGTTTGACTCTGAGGCAAGGCCCATGGACTTTGTATGGATGCATGTAATTGTCTAGTCCGATAGACTGTGTTGCCTATGAGTTTCTATTGGATTGATAGGCCAGGTACTGTCTTTTCCTTTCGTTTGGCCATGTTGTGTGCGCAGTCACTAGGAATATGTAAATTAATGTATAGTCAGTTTCCCACTTCTATGTGTTGGTGTAGTGGTAAGTTCTTTGCAAGGGCTGCGAGAGTTTGTGAGTTTGACTCTGAAGCAAGGCCCATGGATGCTGTATGGCTGCATGTAAATGCCTAGTCCAAGGGACTGTGTTACCTATGAGTTTCCATTGGATTGATAGGCCAGGTACTGTCTTTTGCTTTCGTTTGGCCATGTTGTGTGCGCAGTCACTAGGATTATGTGAATTAATGTAGAGTCAGTTTCCCACTACTCTGTGTTGGTGTCGTGGTAGGCTCTTTGCTTGGGCTCCGAGAGGTTGTGAGTTTGACTCTGAGGCAAGGCCCATGGACTTTGTATGGCTGCATGTTATTGCCTAGTCCAAAGGACTGTGTTGCCTTTGAGATTCTATTTGATTGATAGGCCAGGTAATATATTTTGCTTTTGTTTGGCCATCTTGTGTGCGCAGTCACTAGGATTATGTGAATTAATGTAGAACCAGTTTCCCACTTCTCTGTGTTGGTGTAGTGGTAGGCTCTTTGCTTGGGCTTCGAGCGGTTGTGGGTTTGACTCTGAGGCAAGGCTCATGGACTTTGTGTGGCTGCATATAATTGTCTAGTCCGATGGACTGTGGTGCCTATGATTTTCCATTGGACTGATAGGCCAGGTACTGTCTTTTGCTTTTGTTTGGCCATCTTGTGTGCGCAGTCACTAGGATTATGTGAATTAATGTAGAACCAGTTTCCCACTTCTCTGTGTTGGTGTAGTGGTAGGCTCTTTGCTTGGGCTACAAGAGGTTGTGGGTTCGATTCTGAGGCAAGGCCCATGGACTTTGTATGGCTGCATGTAATCTAATTGTCTAGTAAAATGGACTGTGTTGCCTATATGTTTCCATTGGATTGATAGGCAAGATACAGTCTTTTGCTTTTGTTTGGCCATGTTGTGTGCGCAGTCACAAGGATTATGTGAAGTAATGTAGAGTCTGTTTCCCACTTCTCTGTGTTGGTGTCGTGGTAGGCTCTTTGCTTAGGCTACGAGAGGCTGGGGGTTCGATTCTGAGGCAAGGCCCATGTTCTTTGTATGGCTGCATGTAACTGTTTAGTCCAATGGACTGTGTTGCCTATGAGATTGGATTGGTAGGCCAGGTACTATTTTTTGCTTTTGTTTGGCCATGTTGTGTGCGCAGTCACTAGGATTTTGTGTATTAATGTAGAGTCAGTTTCCCACTTCTCTCTGTTGGTGTAGTGGTAGGCTGTTTGCTTGGGCTACGAGACGATGTGGGTTCGACTCTGAGGCAAGGCCCATGGACTTTGTATGGCTGCATGTGATTGCCTAGTCCAATGGACTGTGATACCTATGAGTTTCCATTGGATTGATAGGCCAGATACGGTCTTTTGCTTTTGTTTGGCCATACCACTCTATAATTAGGCGGACAAACAGGGTCATCTGTCGCCGAGACCATGAATGCCGAAGAGTGTGTTGTCTGCCGGGTGCTCGGGTTCGGCATATTGTGGATCGGATAGACAGATTGCTGGGTGGGTCTGGGGAAAACCCAGCGGTCATGGTGCACATTGGTACTAATGACAAAGTTAGAGGCAGGTGGAAGGTCCTTAAAAATGATTACAGGGAACTTGGAGAGAAGCTGAAGTCCAGGACCTCCAAGGTGGTGTTTTCAGAAATACTACCGGTGCCACGAGCGTCACTAGAAAGACAGCGGGAGCTTAGGGAGATAAACACGTGGCTTAGAAATTGGTGCAGGAAGGAAGGGTTCGGGTTCATGGAGAACTGGGCTGACTTCTCAGTCGACTACAGGCTCTACGGTAGGGACGGGCTGCACCTCAATGGGGAAGGTGCAGCTGTGCTGGGGGAGAAAATGGTCAGACGGATGGAGGAGCTTTTAAACTAGGATCTGGGGGGAGGGAGGGTAGTGGAGCAAAAAAGGGGATAGATAGAGCAGATAGAGACAGTGAGATGGTAGGGGTCAATGAAGGATTAGGGGGACATGCAAGGAACGTAGGGAGGCTAGGAGTAATAAAGGTGTTAATAGGATTAAATGTCTACCGGCAAATGCAAGAAGTCTTGCAAACAAAATGAATAAATTGGAGACTCTTATGTTAACCATGGATTATGATGTGGTGGGCATTACGGAAACCGGCTGGATGAAAGCCATGACTGGGTGACAAACATACAGGGTTATAGTACATTTAGGAGGGACAGGAAAGACAAAAAAGGTGCTGGGGTGTGTATATTTATCAAATCTAACCTAAAACCTGTGTTGAATGATGACATTGGGGGGAACTGCAACAATGTAGAGTCAGTATGGGTAAATGTACATGGGGAGGAGAATAATGGAAAAATGCTAATTGGAGTTTGCAATAAGCCTCCTAACATACTTGAACAAATAGAGGGTGAAATACTGGAACAAATTGAAAAGGCAGCTAATAATAATAATAATCGGGTTCTTATTATGGGGGATTTCAACTATCCAGACATACAGTGGGACATAGAATCTTCTGGTTGTGCTAAAAGCTGTAAATTCTTATCTACCATTCAAGACCATTTCCTCTCTCAGATGGTAGATGAACCGACGAGGGGAGATAATTTGCTAGATTTGGTCCTGTCAAATAGACCGGATATAATTTCAGATCTACAGGTCCGGGAGCACTTGGGCACCAGCGATCATAATATGGTAAGCTTCAACGTAATATTCAATAGAACATTTCAAAGGGGAAATGCTAAAACCTGGAATTTTAGGATAGCTGATTTCAATAAATTAAGGGAAGAGCTTAAATGTGTAGATTGGGACAAAGTCATGGTAACTGGGAAAACTGAACATAAATGGGGAAAGTTTAAGGATATATTGCTAGAGTCCTGTAAAAAACTTATACCCTCTGGTAATAAAACGTCCCGGAATAAAAAGAAACCACTATGGATAAATAAGACTGTACAAAGTATAATAAAACAAAAACAAAGGGCGTTTAAAATCTTGAAGGATGAGAATACAGAAATAGCATTGCAGGAGTATAAAGATATCAATAGGCAATGCAAAAAAGAAATCAAACAAGCAAAACTAGCTACTGAAACAATTATCGCCAATGACATTAAAATAAATCCCAAAATCTTTTAGAAATACATTAATGCCAAAAGGAAAATAAAGGATAGTATTGGCCCCTTAAAATATAAGTTATAGAGGACAAACAAAAGACTGAGATATTAAATAGGCATTTCTCATCTGTGTTCACCAAGGAACTGACTGTACCAGGCATCATTCAACAAGTGAAAAATCAAAGTTCACCACCCGATATAATTAATTTAACACAAGAAGAAGTACGCCTACGTCTGAGTAAATTAAACATTGACAAATCCCCAGGGCCAGATGGCATTCATCCACGAATATTGAGGGAATTGAGCTCCGTAATTGACAGACCGCTGTATCTCATCTTTTTAGACTCGCTTGTAACAGGGTTGGTGCCTCAGGATTGGAGGATTGCTGATGTGGTACCGATATTTAAGAAAGGTAAGAGGGTAGATCCAGGCAACTACCATCCAGTAAGCCTGACATCAGTAGTATGCAAAGTTTTTGAGGGCATTTTAAGGGATGACATGCAAAAATATGTTGCAGAAAATAATATAATTACTGACAGACAGCATGGATTCATGAAAGATAAGTCGTGTCTAACCAACCTGTTGGGGTTCTATGAGGGGGTAAGTGCAAACCTGGATATTGGTAATGCAGCTGATGTGATTTATTTGTACTTTGCAAAGGCATTTGATACTGTACCACATAATAGGCTTATACTAAAGCTCCAGAAGCAAGGACTGGGGGTAACTATATGCAACTGGGTAAGGAATTGGCTAAAAGATAGGAAACAAAGAGTAGTCATAAATGGAACATTCTCTAAATGGGCCATAGTCAGCAGTGGGGTGCCGCAGGGATCTGTGCTAGGACCAATTCTTTTTAATCTCTTTATTAATGACCTTGTGGATGGGATTGATAGTAAAGTGTCAGTCTTTGCTGATGACACCAAACTATGTAGGATATTAAAAACTGACCTTGATAGTATAATATTACAAAAAGATCTGGATAAGATGTCAGAATGGGCAGATACTTGGCAAATGAGATTTAATGTTAATAAATGTAAAGTAATGCACCTAGGACGGAGTAATCCTATAACTGCGTATACATTAAATGGAAGTAAACTCGGGACTACAGAACAGGAGAAGGACTTGGGTATTCTCATTACAAATAAGCTGAGCAGCAGCACTCAATGTCAAGCAGCAGCTGCAAAAGCAAACAAGATTCTAGGGTGTATAAAAAGAGAGATTAGATCCCGCGATCCCAACGTATTATTACCCCTCTATAAATCACTTGTAAGGCCACATCTGGAATATGGGATCCAGTTTTGGACTCCACATTTTAAAAAGGACATTCAGAAGTTAGAGTCAGTTCAAAGGCAGGCAACTAGACTACTACAAGGAATGGAAGGCCTCCGATATGATGAAAGGTTGAAAAAGTTAGATATGTTTAGCTTAGAAAAAAGACTTCTCAGAGGAGATCTCATTTATATGTATAAATATATGTGTGGTCAATATAAAGGACTGGCACATGACTTATTTCTTCCGAAGACAATACTAAGGATCAGGGGGCACTCACTGCGAGTGGAAGAAAAGCGATTCCGACAGCTAAATAGGAAAGGGTTCTTTACAGTTAGAGCAGTCAGACTGTGGAATACCCTACCACAAGAGGTAGTTATGGCAGATACTATAACAGCTTTCAAAAAAGGGCTAAATGATTTCCTCAGTACACACAACATTGTTGGTTATAAATGACTTAATGACCAAATGTAGGAAGGTTGAACTAGATGGACCTAGGTCTTTTTTCAACCTTAGTAACTATGTAACTATGTAAAACTATGTAACTATGTTGTGTGCGCAGTCACTAGGATTATGTGAATTAATGTAGAGTCAGCTTCCCACTTCTCTGTGTTGGTGTAGTGGGAGGCTCTTTGCTTGGGCTATGATAGGTTGTGGGTTCGACACTGTGGCAAGGCCCATGGACTTTGTATGGCTGCAAGTAATTGCCTAGTCCAATGGACTGTGTTACCTATGAGTGCCCATTGGATTGATAGACCAGGTACTGTCTTTTGCTTTTGTTTGGCCACGTTGTGTGCGCAGTCACTAGGATTATGTGAATTAATGTAGAGTCAGTTTCCCACTTCTTTGTGTTGGTGTAGTGGTAGGCTCTTTGCTTGGGCTGAGTGAGGTTGTGGGTTTAACTCTGAGGCAAAGCCCATGGACGTTGTATGGCTGCATGTAATTGCTTAGTCCAATGGACTGTGTTGCCTATGAGTTTCCATTGGATTGATTGACCTGGTGCTATCTTTTGCTTTTGTGTGGCAGTCACTAGGATTATGTGAATTAATGTAGAATCAGTTTCCCACTTCTCTGTGTTGGTGTAGTGGTAGGCTCTTTGCTTGGGCTGAGTGAGGTTGTGGGTTCGACTCTGAGGCAAGGCCCATGGACTTTGTATGGCTGCATGTAATTGTATAGTCCGATGGACCGTGTTGCCTATGAGTTTCCATTGGATTGATAGGCCAGGTACTGTCTTTTGCTTTTGTTTGGCCATGTTGTGTGCGCAGTCACTAGGATTATGTGAATTAATGTAGAGTCAGTTTCCTGATTCTTTGTGTTGGTGTAGTGGTAGGCTATTTGCTTGGTCTATGAGCGGTTGTGGGTTCGACTCTGAAGCAAAGCCCATAGACTTTGTTTGCCTGCATGTAATTGTCTAGTCCGATGGACTGTGTTGCCTATGAGTTTCCATTGAATTGATGGACCAGGTACTGTCTTTTGCTTTCGATTGGCCATGTTGTGTGTGCAGTCACTAGGATTATGTAAATTAATGTAGATTCAATCTCCCACTTCTTTGTGTTGGTGTAGTGGTAGGCTCTTTCCTTGGGCTGCAAGAAGTTGTGGGTTTGACTCTGAGGCAAGGCTCATGGACTTTGTATGGCTGCATGTAATTGCCTAGTCCAATGGACTATATTGCCTATGAGTTTCCATTGGATTGATAGGCCAGATACTGTCTTTTGCTTTTGTTTGGCCATGTTGTGTGCACAGTCACTAGGATTATGTGAATTAATGTAGAATCAGTTTACCACTTCTCTGTGTTGGTGTAGTGGTAGGCTCTTTGTTTGGGCTAAGAGAGGTTGAGGTTTGACTGTGAGGCAAGGCCCATGGACTTTGTATGCCTGCATGTAATTGCTTAGTACAGTGGACTGTGTTGCCAATGAGTTTCCATTGGATTGATAGGCGAGGTACAGTCTTTTGCTTTTGTTTGGCCATGTTGTGTGCGCAGTCACTAGGATTATGTGAATTATTGTGGAATCAGTTTTCCACTTCTCTGTGTTGGTGTACAGGTAGGCTCTTTGCTTGGGCTACGAGATGTTGTGGGTTCGAGTCTGAGGCAAGGCCCATGGACTTTGTATGGCTGCATGTAATTGCATAGTCCAATGGACTGTGTTGCCTATGAGTTTCCATTGGATTGATTGGCCTGGTGCTATCTTTTGCTTTTGTGTGGCAGTCACTAGGATTATGTGAATTAATGTAGAATCAGTTTCCCACTTCTCTGTGTTGGTGTAGTGGTAGGCTCTTAGTTTGGGCTAAGAGAGGTTGTGGGTTTGACTCTGAGGCAAGGCCCATGGACTTTGTATGGCTGCATGTAATTGCTTAGTCCAATGGACTGTGTTGCCAATGAGTTTCCATTGGATTGAAAGGCCAGGTATAGTCTTTTGCTTTTGTTTGGCCATGTTGTGTGCGCAGTCACTAGGATTATGTGAATTATTGTGGAATCAGTTTCCCATTTCTCTGTGTTGGTATAATGGTAGGCTCTTTGCTTGGGCTACGAGAGGTTGTGGGTTTGACTCTGAGGAAAGGCCCATGGACTTTGTATGGCTGCATGTAATTGCTTAGTCCAATGGACTGTGTTGCCAATGAGTTTCCATTGGATTGAAAGGCCAGGTACAGTCTTTTGCTTTTGTTTGGCCATGTTGTGTGCGCAGTCACTAGGATTATGTGAATTAATGTAGAGTCAGTTTCCTGATTCTTTGTGTTGGTGTAGTGGTAGGCTATTTGCTTGGTCTACGAGCGGTTGTGGGTTCGACTCTGAAGCAAGGCCCATGGACTTTGTATGGCTGCATGTAATTGTCTAGTCCGATGAACTGTGTTGCCTATGAGTTTCCATTGGGTTGAAGGGCCAGGTACTGTCTTTTGCTTTTGTTTGGCCATGTTGTGTGCGCAGTCACTAGGATCATGTGAATTAATGTAGAGTCAGTTTCCTACTTCCTTGTGTTGGTGTAGTGGTAGGCTTTTTGCTTGGGCTACGAGAGATTGTGGGTTCGATTCTGAGGCAAGGCCCAGGAATTTGTATAGCTGCATGTAATGTAAATGTCTAGTCCGATGGACTGTGTTGCCTATGAGTTTCCATTGAATTGATGGACCAGGTACTGTCTTTTGCTTTCGATTGGCCATGTTGTGTGTGCAGTCACTAGGATTATGTAAATTAATGTAGATTCAATCTCCCACTTCTTTGTGTTGGTGTAGTGGTAGGCTCTTTCCTTGGGCTGCAAGAAGTTGTGGGTTCGACTCTGAGGCAAGGCTCATGGACTTTGTATGGCTGCATGTAATTGCCTAGTCCAATGGACTATATTGCCTATGAGTTTCCATTGGATTGATAGGCCAGGTACTGTCTTTTGCTTTTGTTTGGCCATGTTGTGTGCACAGTCACTAGGATTATGTGAATTAATGTAGAGTCCTTCTCCCACTTCTCTGTGTTGGTGTGGTAGTTGGCTCTTTGCTTTGGCTGGCGAGAGGATGTGGGTTTGACTCCAAGGCACGGCCCATGGACTTTGTATGGCTGCATGTAATTGCTAGTCCAATGGACTGTGTTTCCTATGAGTTTCCAATGGATTGATAGACCAGGTACTGTCTTTTCCTTTTGTTTGGCCATGTTGTGTGTGCAGTCACTAGGATTATGTGAATTAATGTAGAATCAGTTTCCCACTTCTCTGTGTTGGTGTAGTGGTAGGCTCTTTGTTTGGGCTAAGAGAGGTTGTGGTTTGACTCTGAGGCAAGGCCCATGGACTTTGTATGCCTGCATGTAATTGCTTAGTACAATGGACTGTGTTGCCAATGAGTTTCCATTGGATTGATAGGCGAGGTACAGTCTTTTGCTTTTGTTTGGCCATGTTGTGTGCGCAGTCACTAGGATTATGTGAATTATTGTGGAATCAGCTTTCCCACTTCTCTGTGTTGGTATAGTGGTAGGCTCTTTGCTTGGGCTACGAGAGGTTGTGGGTTTGACTCTGATGCAAGGCCCATGTACTTTGAATGGCTGCATGTAATTGTCTAGTCCGATGGACTGTGTTGCCTATGAGTTTCCATTGGATTGAAGGGCCAGGTACTGTCTTTTGCTTTTGTTTGGCCATGTTGTGTGCGCAGTCACTAGGATTATGTGAATTAATGTAGAGTCAGTTTCTTGCTTTTCTCTGTTGGTGTAGTGGTAGGTTCTTTGCTTGGGCTGCGAGAGGTTGTGGGTTAGACTCTGAGGCAAGGCTCATGGACTTTGTATGGCTGCATGTAATTGCCTAGTCCAATGGACTATGTTGCCTATGAGTTTTCATTGGATTGATAGGCCATGTACTGTCTTTTGCTTTCGTTTGGCCATGTTGTGTGCGCAGTCACTAGGATTATGTGAATTAATGTAGAATCAATCTCCCACTTCTTTGTGTTGGTGTAGTGGTAGGCTCTTTGCTTAGGCTGCGAGAGATTGTGGGATCGACTCTGAGGCAAGGCCTATGGACTTTGTATGGCTGCATGAAATTCCCTTGGCTAATGGACTGCGTTGCCTATGAGTTCCCATTAGATTGGTAGGCCAGGTACTGTCTTTTGCTTTCGTTTTGCCATGTTGTGTGCGCAGTCACTAGGATTATGTAAATTAATGTAGAGTCAGTTTCCCACTTCTCTGTGTTGGTGTAGTGGTAGGCTCTTTGCTAGGGCTGTGAGAGGTTGTGAGTTTGACTCTGAAGCAAGGCCCATGGACTTTGTATGGCTGCATGTAAATGCCTAGTCCAAGGGACTGTGTTACCTATGAGTTTCCATTGGATTGATAGGCCGGGTACTGTCTTCTGCTTTTGCTTGGCCATGTTGTGTGCGCAGTCACTAGGATTATGTGCATTAATGTAGAATCAGTGTCCCACTACTCCGTATTGGTGTAGTGGTAGGCTCTTTGCTTGGGCTCCGAGAGGTTGTGAGTTCGACTCTGAGGCAAGGCCCATGGACTTTGTAAGACTGCATGTAATTGCCTAGTCCAATGGACTGTGTTGCCTATGAGATTCTATTGGATTGATAGGCCAGGTACTGAATTTTGCTTTTGTTTGGCCATCTTGTGTGCACAGTCACTAGGACTATGTGAATTAATGTAGAACCAGTTTTCCACTTCTCTGTGTTGGTGTACAGGTAGGCTCTTTGCTTGGGCTACGAGATGTTGTGGGTTCGAGTCTGAGGCAAGGCCCATGGACTTTGTATGGCTGCATGTAATTGCATAGTCCAATGGACTGTGTTGCCTATGAGTTTCCATTGGATTGATTGGCCTGGTGCTATCTTTTGCTTTTGTGTGGAAGTCACTAGGATTATGTGAATTAATGTAGAATCAGTTTCCCACTTCTCTGTGTTGGTGTAGTGGTAGGCTCTTAGTTTGGGCTAAGAGAGGTTGTGGGTTTGACTCTGAGGCAAGGCCCATGGACTTTGTATGGCTGCATGTAATTGCTTAGACCAATGGACTGTGTTGCCAATGAGTTTCCATTGGATTGAAAGGCCAGGTACAGTCTTTTGCTTTTGTTTGGCCATGTTGTGTGCGCAGTCACTAGGATTATGTGAATTATTGTGGAATCAGTTTCCCATTTCTCTGTGTTGGTATAATGGTAGTCTCTTTGCTTGGGCTACAAGAGGTTGTGGGTTTGACTCTGAGGCAAGGCCCATGGACTTTGTATGGCTGCATGTAATTGCTTAGTCCAATGGACTGTGTTGCCAATGAGTTTCCATTGGATTGAAAGGCCAGGTACAGTCTTTTGCTTTTGTTTGGCAATGTTGTGTGCGCAGTCACTAGGATTATGTGAATTAATGTAGAGTCAGTTTCCTGATTCTTTGTGTTGGTGTAGTGGTAGGCTATTTGCTTGGTCTACGAGCGGTTGTGGGTTCGACTCTGAAGCAAGGCCCATGGACTTTGTATGGCTGCATGTAATTGTCTAGTCCGATGAACTGTGTTGCCTATGAGTTTCCATTGGGTTGAAGGGCCAGGTACTGTCTTTTGCTTTTGTTTGGCCATGTTGTGTGCGCAGTCACTAGGATTATGTGAATTAATGTAGAGTCAGTTTCCTACTTCCTTGTGTTGGTGTAGTGGTAGGCTTTTTGCTTGGGCTACGAGAGATTGTGGGTTCGATTCTGAGGCAAGGCCCAGGAATTTGTATAGCTGCATGTAATGTAATTGTCTAGTCCGATGGACTGTGTTGCCTATGAGTTTCCATTGAATTGATGGACCAGGTACTGTCTTTTGCTTTCGATTGGCCATGTTGTGTGTGCAGTCACTAGGATTATGTAAATTAATGTAGATTCAATCTCCCACTTCTTTGTGTTGGTGTAGTGGTAGGCTCTTTCCTTGGGCTGCAAGAAGTTGTGGGTTCGACTCTGAGGCAAGGCTCATGGACTTTGTATGGCTGCATGTAATTGCCTAGTCCAATGGACTATATTGCCTATGAGTTTCCATTGGATTGGTAGGCCAGGTACTGTCTTTTGCTTTTGTTTGGCCATGTTGTGTGCACAGTCACTAGGATTATGTGAATTAATGTAGAGTCCTTCTCCCACTTCTCTGTGTTGGTGTGGTAGTTGGCTCTTTGCTTTGGCTGGCGAGAGGATGTGGGTTTGACTCCAAGGCACGGCCCATGGACTTTGTATGGCTGCATGTAATTGCTAGTCCAATGGACTGTGTTTCCTATGAGTTTCCAATGGATTGATAGACCAGGTACTGTCTTTTCCTTTTGTTTGGCCATGTTGTGTGTGCAGTCACTAGGATTATGTGAATTAATGTAGAATCAGTTTCCCACTTCTCTGTGTTGGTGTAGTGGTAGGCTCTTTGTTTGGGCTAAGAGAGGTTGTGGTTTGACTCTGAGGCAAGGCCCATGGACTTTGTATGCCTGCATGTAATTGCTTAGTACAATGGACTGTGTTGCCAATGAGTTTCCATTGGATTGATAGGCGAGGTACAGTCTTTTGCTTTTGTTTGGCCATGTTGTGTGCGCAGTCACTAGGATTATGTGAATTATTGTGGAATCAGCTTTCCCACTTCTCTGTGTTGGTATAGTGTTAGGCTCTTTGCTTGTGCTGTGAGAGGTTGTGGGTTTGACTCTGAGGCAAGGCCCATTAACTTTTTATGGTTGCATGTAATTGCCTAGTCCGATGGACTGTGTTGCCTATGAGTTTCCATTGGATTGAAGGGCCAGGTACTGTCTTTTGCTTTTGTTTGGCCATGTTGTGTGCGCAGTCACTAAGATTATGTGAATTAATGTAGAGTCAGTTTCTTGCTTTTCTCTGTTGGTGTAGTGGTAGGTTCTTTGCTTGGGCTGCGAGAGGTTGTGGGTTAGACTCTGAGGCAAGGCTCATGGACTTTGTATGGCTGCATGTAATTGCCTAGTCCAATGGACTATGTTGCCTATGAGTTTTCATTGGATTGATAGGCCATGTACTGTCTTTTGCTTTCGTTTGGCCATGTTGTGTGCGCAGTCACTAGGATTATGTGAATTAATGTAGAATCAAACTCCCACTTCTTTGTGTTGGTGTAGTGGTAGGCTCTTTGCTTAGGCTGCGAGAGATTGTGGGATCGACTCTGAGGCAAGGCCTATGGACTTTGTATGGCTGCATGAAATTCCCTTGGTTAATGGACTGTGTTGCCTATGAGTTCCCATTAGATTGGTAGGCCAGGTACTGTCTTTTGTTTTCGTTTTGCCATGTTGTGTGCGCAGTCACTAGGATTATGTAAATTAATGTAGAGTCAGTTTCCAACTTCTCTGTGTTGGTGTAGTGGTAGGCTCTTTGCTAGGGCTGTGAGAGGTTGTGAGTTTGACTCTGAAGCAAGGCCCATGGACTTTGTATGGCTGCATGTAAATGCCTAGTCCAAGGGACTGTGTTACCTATGAGTTTCCATTGGATTGATAGGCCAGGTACTGTCTTCTGCTTTTGCTTGGCCATGTTGTGTGCGCAGTCACTAGGATTATGTGCATTAATGTAGAAGCAGTGTCCCACTACTCCGTATTGGTGTAGTGGTAGGCTCTTTGCTTGGGCTCCGAGAGGTTGTGAGTTCATCTCTGAGGCAAGGCCCATGGACTTTTTATGGCTGCATGTAATTGCATAGTCCAATGGACTGTGTTGCCTATGAGTTTCCATTGGATTGATAGGCCAGGTACTGTCTTTTGCTTTTATTTTGCCATGTTGTGTGTGCAGTCACTAGGATTATGTGAATTAATGTAGAATCAGCTTCCCACTTCTCTGTGTTGGTGTAGTGGTAGGCTCTTTGTTTGGGCTGAGAGAGGTTCTGGGTTTGATTCTGAGGCAAGGCCCATGGACTTTTTATGGCTGCATGTAATTGCATAGTCCAATGGACTGTGTTGCCAATGAGTTTCCATTGGATTGATAGGCCAGGTACAGTCTTTTGCTTTTGTTTGGCCATGTTGTGTGCGCAGTCACTAGGATTATGTGAATTAATGTAGAGTCAATTTCCCACTACTCTGTGTTGGTGTAGTGGTAGGCTCTTTGCTTGGGCTACGAGGTGTTGTGGGTTCAAGTCTGAGGCAAGGCCCATGGACTTTGTATGGCTGCATGTAATTGCATAGCCCAATGGACTGTGTTGCCTATGAGTTTCCATTGGATTGATAGGCCAGGTACTGTATTTTGCTATCATTTGGCCATGTTGTGTGCACAGTCACTAGGATTATGTGAATTAATGTAGTGTCAATTTCACACTTGTCTGTGTTGGTGTAGTGGTAGCAACTTTACTTGGGCTGCGAGAGGTTGTAAGTTCGACTCTGAAGCAAGGCACATGGAATTTGTATGGCTGCATGAAATTGCCTAATCCTATGGACTATGTTACCTATGAGTTTTCATTGGATAGATAGGCAAGGTACTGTCTTTTGCTTTTGTTTGGCCATGTTGTGTGCGCAGTCACTAGGATTATGTGAATTAATGTAGAGTCAATTTTACACTTCTCTGTGTTGGTGTAGTGGTAGGCTCTTTGTTTGGGCTACGAGAGGTTGTGGGTTCGACTCTGAGGCAAGGCCCATGGACTTTGTATGGCTGCATGTAATTTCTTAGTCCAAAGGACTATGTTGCCTATGAGTTTTCATTGGATTGATAGGCCATGTACTGTCTTTTGCTTTCGTTTGGCCATGTTGTGTGCGCAGTCACTAGGATTATGTGAATTAATGTAGAGTCAGTTTCCCGCTTCTCTGTGTTGGTGTAGTGGTAGGTTCTATGCTTGGGCTGCGAGAGGTTGTGAGTTTGACTCTGATGCAAAGCCCATGGACTTTGTATGGCTGCACGTAATTGCTTATTCCAATGGACTGTGTTGCCTTTGAGTTTCCATTGGATTGATAGGCCAGGTACTGTCTTTTGCTTTTGTTTGGCCATGTTGTGTGCGCAGTCACTAGGATTATGTGAATTAATGTAGAATCAGTTACCAACTTCTCTGTGTTGGTGTAGTTGTAGGCTCTTTCCTTGGCCTATAAGAAGTTGTGGGTTTGACTCTGAGGCAACGCTCATGGACTTTGTATGGCTGCATGTAGATTCCTAGTCCAATGGACTATATTGCCTATGAATTTCCATTGGATTGATAGGCCAGGTACTGGTTTTTGCTTTTGTTTGGCAATGTTGTGTGCGCAGTCACTAGGATTATGTGCATTAATGTAGAGTCTGTTTCCCACTTCTCTGTGTTGGTGTAGTGGTAGGCTTTTTGCTTGGGCTACGAGAGGTTGTGGGTTCGACTCTGAGGCAAGGCCCATGGACTTTGTATGGCTGCATGTGATTGCCTAGTCCAATGGACTGTGATACCTATGAGTTTCCATTGGATTGATAGGCCAGGTACGGTCTTTTGCTTTTGTTTGGCCATACCACTCTATAATTAGGCGGACAGACAGGGTCATCTGTCGCCGAGACCATAAATGCCGAAGAGTGTGTTGTCTGCTGGGTGCTCGGATTCGGCATATTGTGGATCGGAAAGACAGATTGCTGGGTGGGGCTGGGGAAAACCCAGCGGTCATGGTGCACATTGGTACTAATGACAAAGTTAGAGGCAGGTGGAAGGTCCTTAAAAATGATTACAGGGAACTTGGAGAGAAGCTGAAGTCCAGGACCTCCAAGGTGGTGTTTTCAGAAATACTACCGGTGCCACGAGCGTCACTAGAAAGACAGCGGGAGCTTAGGGAGATAAACACGTGGCTTAGAAATTGGTGCAGGAAGGAAGGGTTCGGGTTCATGGAGAACTGGGCTGACTTCTCAGTCGACTACAGGCTCTACGGTAGGGACGGGCTGCACCTCAATGGGGAAGGTGCAGCTGTGCTGGGGGAGAAAATGGTCAGACGGATGGAGGAGCTTTTAAACTAGGATCTGGGGGGAGGGAGGGTAGTGGAGCAAAAAAGGGGATAGATAGAGCAGATAAAGACAGTGAGATGGTAGGGGTCAATGAAGGATTAGGGGGACATGCAAGGAACATAGGGAGGCTAGGAGTAATAAAGGTGTTAATAGGATTAAATGTCTACCGGCAAATGCAAGAAGTCTTGCAAACAAAATGAATAAATTGGAGACTCTTATGTTAACCATGGATTATGATGTGGTGGGCATTACGGAAACCGGCTGGATGAAAGCCATGACTGGTCGACAAACATACAGGGTTATAGTACATTTAGGAGGGACAGGAAAGACAAAAATGGTGCTGGGGTGTGTATATTTATCAAATCTAACCTAAAACCTGTGTTGAATGATGACATTGGGGGGAACTGCAACAATGTAGAGTCAGTATGGGTAAATGTACATGGGGAGGAGAATAATGGAAAAATGATAATTGGAGTTTGCTATAAGCCTCCTAACATACTTGAACAAATAGAGGGTGACATACTGGAACAAATTGAAAAGGCAGCTAATAATAATAATAATCGGGTTCTTATTATGGGGGATTTCAACTATCCAGACATACAGTGGGACATAGAATCTTCTGGTTGTGCTAAAAGCTGTAAATTCTTATCTACCATTCAAAACCATTTCCTCTCTCAGATGGTAGATGAACCGAAAATTTGCTAGATTTGGTCCTGTCAAATAGTCCGGATATAATTTCAGATCTACAGGTCCGGGAGCACTTGGGCACCAGCGATCATAATATGGTAAGCTTCAACGTAATATTCAATAGAACATTTCAAAGGGGAAATGCTAAAACCTGGAATTTTAGGATAGCTGATTTCAATAAATTAAGGGAAGAGCTTAAATGTGTAGATTGGGACAAAGTCATGGTAACTGGGGATACTGAACATAAATGGGGAAAGTTTAAGGATATATTGCTAGAGTCCTGTAAAAAACTTATACCCTCTGGTAATAAAACGTCCTGGAATAAAAAGAAACCACTATGGATAAATAAGACTGTACAAAGTATAATAAAACAAAAACAAAGGGCGTTTAAAATCTTGACGGCTGAGAATACAGAAATAGCATTGCAGGAGTATAAAGATATCAATAGGCAATGCAAAAAAGAAATCAAACAAGCAAAACTAGCTACTGAAACAAAAATCGCCAATGACATTAAAATAAATCCCAAAATCTTTTATAAATACATTAATGCCAAAAGGAAAACAAAGAATAGTATTGGCCCCTTAAAATATAATAACAAGTCAGTTATAGAGGACAAACAAAAGACTGAGATATTAAATAGGCATTTCTCATCTGTGTTCACCAGGCATCATTCAACAAGGGAAAAATCAAAGTTCACCACCCGATATAATTAATTTAACACAAGAAGAAGTACGCCTACGTCTGAGTAAATTAAACATTGATAAATCCCCAGGGCCAGATGGCATTCATCCACGAATATTGAGGGAATTGAGCTCCGTAATTGACAGACCGCTGTATCTCATCCTTGTAGACTCGCTTGTAACAGGGTTGGTGCCTCAGGATTGGAGGATTGCTGATGTGGTACCGATATTTAAGAAAGGTAAGAGGGTAGATCCAGGCAACTACCGTCCAGTAAGCCTGACATCAGTAGTATGCAAAGTTTTTGAGGGCATTTTAAGGGATGACATGCAAAAATATGTTGCAGAAAATATTATAATAACTGACAGACAGCATGGATTCATGAAAGATAAGTCGTGTCTAATCAACCTGTTGGGGTTCTATGAGGGGGTAAGTGCAAACCTGGATATTGGTAATGCAGCTGATGTGATTTATTTGGACTTTGCAAAGGCATTTGATACTGTACCACATAATAGGCTTATACTAAAGCTCCAGAAGCAAGGACTGGGGGAAACTATATGCAACTGGGTAAGGAATTGGCTAAAAGATAGGAAACAAAGAGTAGTCATAAATAGAACATTCTCTAAATGGGCCATAGTCAGCAGTGGGGTGCCGCAGGGATCTGTGCTAGGACCAATTCTTTTTAATCTCTTTATTAATGACCTTGTGGATGGGATTGATAGTAAAGTGTCAGTCTTTGCTGATGACACCAAACTATGTAGGATATTAAAAACTGACCTTGATAGTATAATATTACAAAAAGATCTGGATAAGATGTCAGAATGGGCAGATACTTGGCAAATGAGATTTAATGTTAATAAATGTAAAGTAATGCACCTAGGACGGAGTAATCCTATAACTGCGTATACATTAAATGGAAGTAAACTCGGGACTACAGAACAGGAGAAGGACTTGGGTATTCTCATTACAAATAAGCTGAGCAGCAGCACTCAATGTCAAGCAGCAGCTGCAAAAGCAAACAAGATTCTAGGGTGTATAAAAAGAGAGATTAGATCCTGCAATCCCAACGTATTATTACCCCTCTATAAATCACTTGTAAGTCCACATCTGGAATATGGGATCCGGTTTTGGACTCCACATTTTAAAAAGGACATTCAGAAGTTAGAGTCAGTTCAAAGGCAGGCAACTAGACTACTACAAGGAATGGAAGGCCTCCGATATGATGAAAGGTTGAAAAAGTTAGATATGTTTAGCTTAGAAAAAAGACTTCTCAGAGGAGATCTCATATATATGTATAAATATATGTGGGGTCAATATAAAGGACTGGCACATGACTTATTTCTTCCGAAGACAATACTAAGGACCAGGGGGCACTCACTGCGAGTGGAAGAAAAGCGATTCCGACAGCTAAATAGGAAGGGGTTCTTTACAGTTAGAGCAGTCAGACTGTGGAATAACCTACCACAAGCGGTAGTTATGGCAGATACTATAACAGCTTTCAAAAAAGGGCTGGATGATTTCCAAAGTACACACAACATTGTTGGTTATAAATGACTTAGTGACCAAATGTAGGAAGGTTGAACTAGATGGACCTAGGTCTTTTTTCAACCTTAGTAACTATGTAACTATGTAAAACTATGTAACTATGTTGTGTGCGCAGTCACTAGGATTATGTGAATTAATGTAGAGCCAGCTTCCCACTTCTCTGTGTTGGTGTAGTGGAAGGCTCTTTGTTTGGGCTACGAGTGGTTATGGGTTCGACTCTGTGTCAAGGCCCATGGACTTTGTATGGCTGCATGTAATTGCCTAGTCCAATGGACTGTGTTACTTATGAGTGCCCATTGGATTGATAGACCAGGTACTGTCTTTTGCTTTTGTTTGGCCACGTTGTGTGTGCAGTCACTAGGATTATGTGAATTAATGTAGAATCAGTTTCCCACTTCTTTGTGTTGGTTTAGTGGTAGGCTCTTTGCATGGGCTGAGTGAAATTGTGGGTTTGATTCTGAGACAAAGCCCATGGACGTAGTATGGCTGCATGTAATTGCTTAGTCCAATGGACTGAGTTGCCTATGAGTTTCCATTGGATTGATTGGCCTGGTGCTATCTTTTGCTTTTGTGTGGCAGTCACTAGGATTATGTGAATTAATGTAGAGTCAGTTTCCCACTTCTCTGTGTTGGTGTAATGGTAGGCTCTTTGCTTGGGCTGCGAGAGGATGTGGGTTTGACTCTGAGGCAAGGCTCATGGACTTTGTATGGCTGCATGTAATTGTCTAGTCCAATGGACTGTGTTTCCTATGAATGGATTGATAGACCAGGTACTGTGTTTGGCCATGTTGTGTGCGCAGTCACTAGGATTATGAGAATTATTGTAGAATCAGTTTACCACTTCTCTGTGTTGGTGAAGTGGTAGGCTCTAGGCTTTTGCTACGAGAGGTTGTGGGTTCGACTCTGAGGCAAGGCCCATGGACTTTGTATGATTGCATGTAATTGCCTAGTCCAATGGACCGTGTTTCCTATGTGTTTCGATTGGATTGATAGGCCAGGTACTGCCTTTTGCTTGGCCATCTTGTGTGCGCAGTCACTAGGATTATGTGAATTAATGTAGAACCCGTTTCCCCCTCCTCTGTGTTGGTGTAGTGGTAGGCTCTTTGCTTGGGCTGAGTGAGGTTGTGGGTTTGACTCTGAGGCAAAGCCCATGGACGTTGTATGGCTGCATGTAATTGCTTAGTCCAATGGACTGTGTTGCCTATGAGCTTCCATTGGATTGGTGCTATCTTTTGCTTTTGTGTGGCATTCACTAGGATTATGTGAATTAATGTAGAGTCAGTTTCCCACTTCTCTGTGTTGGTGTAGTGGTAGGCTCTTTGCTTGGGCTGCGAGAGGATGTGGGTTTGACTCTGAGGCAAGGCTCATGGACTTTGTATGGCTGCATGTAATTGTCTAGTCCAATGGACTGAGTTTCCAATGGATTGATAGACCATGTACTGTCTTTTGCTTTTTTTGGCCATGTTGTGTGTGCAGTCACTAGGATTATGTGAATTAATGTAGAATAAGTTTCCCGCTTCTCTGTGTTGGTGTAGTGGTAGGCTGTTGGTTTGGGCTGAGAGAGTTTGTGGGTTTGACTCTGAGGCAAGGCCCAGGGACTTTGTATGGCTGCATGTAATTGCTTAGTCCAATGGACTGTGTTGCTAATGTGTTTCCATTGGATTGGTAGGCCAGGTACAGTCTCTTGCTTTTGTTTGGCCATGTGGTGTGCGCAGTCACTAGGATTATGTGAATTATTGTAGAATCAGTTTCCCACTTCTCTGTGTTGGTATAGTGGTAGGCTCTTTGCTTGGGCTACGAGAGGTTGTGGGTTTGACTCTGAGGCAAGGCCCATGGACTTTGTATGGCTGCATGTAATTGTCTAGTCCGATGCACTGTGTTGCCTATGAGTTTCCATTGGATTGATGGGCCAGGTACTGTCTTTTGCTTTTGTTTGGCCATGTTGTGTGCGCAGTCACTAGGATTATGTGAATTAATGTAGAGTCAGTTTCCTGCTTCTCTGTGTTGGTGTAGTGGTAGGCTCTTTGCTTGGGCTGCGAGAGGTTGTGGGTTAGACTCTGAGGCAAAGCCCATGGGCTTTTTATGGCTGCATGTAATTGCCTAGTCCAATGGACTGTGTTGCCTATGAGTTTCCATTGGATTGATAGGCCAGGTACTGTCTTTTCTAGTGATGAGCGAGTACTAAAAAGCTCGGGTGCTCGAGGCTCGGGCCGAGCATCCCAAGATACTCGTGTACTCGGCCCGAGCACCGAGCCCAATGTTATCCTATGGGAGACCCGAGTATTTTTGTGAAATGACCACCGGCAGCATGTAGAAACCCTAAAAATGGCACAAAAGTCTCAGAAGAGTGCTCAAATGACATGGCAACAGCATGGGGAAGACCCCTTGAAGCATTTATCACTCAAAAGTCACAGCTGTGAACAATTTTGTCCGCGTTTTACGCCATTTTTACGGACTCACCAGAAAACCTTCCAAAATGACATCAAAATGAATTTTCATGGTGGAAATGTTAAGGGCACATACCCAATAGTGAGATAGAGCTAATGTATGTTACTTTTTGAGATCAATACATGAAAGATTTTACGTAAAACATTGTGTGGCACTCCGATGTCCCTGAGAAGAGACGTACATAAAGGCCTCTGAGTCTAATGCGCCCATTTTGAGGAAGTGAGTCTTTGTAGTATTTTCCTTTGCCAGGGCAGTCCAAAATTGGGAGGTTCACCAATGCCCCTGCATACAGACGTGCATGAGGGCCTCAAAACATTAAGTGTCCATTGTCAGGAATTGGGTGTATTATAGTATAGCCCTTAGGCAGGGCAGCCAAAAATTGGGAGGCTCCACGTTGTCCCTGGATAGAGACGTGCATGATGGCCTGTAAACCTGAAGTGCCCATTGTCAGGAAGTGGGTGTATTATAGTATAGCCCTTAGGCAGGGCAGCCAAAAATTGGGACGCTCCACGTTGTCCCTGGATAGAGACGTGCATGATGGCCTGTAAACCTGAAGTGCCCATTGTCAGGAAGTGGGTGTATTATAGTATAGCCCTTAGGCAGGGCAGCCAAAAATTGGGAGGCTCCACGTTGTCCCTGGATAGAGACGTGCATGAGGGCCTGTAAACCTGAAGTGCCCATTGTAAGGAAGTGGGTCTATTGTAGTATAGCCCTTTGGCAGGGCAGCCAAAAATTGGGAGGCTCCACGTTGTCCCTGGATAAAGACGTGCATGAGGGCCTGTAAACCTGAAGTGCCCATTGTAAGGAAGTGGGTCTATTGTAGTATAGCCCTTTTGCAGGGCAGCCAAAAATTGGGAGGCTCCACGTTGTCCCTGGATAGAGACGTGCATGAGGGCCTGTAAACCTGAAGTGCCCATTGTAAGGAAGTGGGTCTATTGTAGTATAGCCCTTTGGCAGGGCAGCCAAAAATTGGGAGGCTCCACGTTGTCCCTGGATAGAGACGTGCATGAGGGCCTGTAAACCTGAAGTGCCCATTGTAAGGAAGTGGGTCTATTGTAGTATAGCCCTTAGGCAGGGCAGCCAAAAATTGGGAGGCTCCACGTTGTCCCTGGATAGAGACGTGCATGAGGGCCTGTAAACCTGAAGTGCCCATTGTAAGGAAGTGGGTCTATTGTAGTATAGCCCTTTGGCAGGGCAGCCAAAAATTGGGAGGCTCCACGTTGTCCCTGGATAGAGACGTGCATGAGGGCCTGTAAACCTGAAGTGCCCATTGTAAGGAAGTGGGTCTATTGTAGTATAGCCCTTTGGCAGGGCAGCCAAAAATTGGGAGGCTCCACGTTGTCCCTGGATAGAGATCTGTTAGGTTCTTAGTGCCTCCGTGCTTGCATTTAAAAACCGCACGTGTGTGCCTGTTGGTGGCATCTTTCCGCTGCACTTGTGTGCGTTTTGCAAAAACTTGGATATAACGCACAAGTCTAGTGAATACACATCAGCACAGCATTGCAAAATGCGCAAGGGCGTTGTCAACGAACAAGGAAGTGGACGTGATGGTGGTGCAGGCAGAGACCGAGGTCGTGTGCAAGCTCTAATTTCGCCACAACAAAGGGCCACATCTAGTCGCTCGCACGTCCTGTCCCAAATTCTTGGGGACCGCAGCAGTACACCGCTCTTGAACCAAGACCAGTGTCAACAGGTTGTTAGTTGGATAGCGGATAATGCTTCCAGTCAGATTGGCACCACCACAAACACTCTGTCTTCCACACGGTCAAGTGTCAGTAGCCGTGATACTGCACCGCACATTTCAGAACCTGATCCTCCTTCCTACCACCAGGCCGAGTACACGTCCACGGACATTACTGATCCCACACTTGGACACTCGGAAGAGCTGTTCGTTCACGTTTCCATTCACACATTCTGGCCTCTCGCCAGCTCCTGTTGAAGTGGGCCATGACGAGATTGTATGTACAGATGCCCAAATATTTGAGCAGCCACGTTCTCACAAAGTTGGCAACGTGTCTCAACAAGGGGTGGACGATGATGAGACACAATTGTCAGGAAGTCAGGAGGAGGAGCAGGGTGCGGAAGAGGAAGACGACGTGGTGGATGATCCAGTAACTAACCCAACCTGGCAGGAGGCTATGCAGAGCGAGGACAGCAGTGCACAGGGGGAGGGAGGCGTAGCATCCCAACAGGCAGTAAGAAGCACAATTATATAACGCACAAGTCTAGTGAATACACGTCAGCACAGCATTGCAAAATGCGCAAGGGCATTGGCAAGGAACAAGGAAGTGGACGTGATGGTGGTGCAGGCAGAGGCCGAGGTCGTGGGCAAGCTCTAATTTCGCCACAACAAAGGGCCACATCTAGTCGCTCGCACGTCCTGTCCCAAATTCTTGGGGATCGCAGCAGTACACCGCTCTTGAACCAAGACCAGTGTCAACAGGTTGTTAGTTGGATAGCGGATAATGCTTCCAGTCAGATTGGCACCACCACAAACAGTCTGTCTTCCACACGGTCAAGTGTCAGTAGCCGTGATACTGCACCGCACATTTCAGAACCTGATCCTCCTTCCTACCACAAGGCGGAGTACACGTCCTCGGACATTAATGATCCCACACTTGGACACTCGGAAGAGCTGTTCACGTTTCAATTCGCACATTCTGGCCTCTCGCCAGCTCATGTTGAAGTGGGTCATGAGGAGATCGTATGTACAGATGCCCAAATATTTGAGCAGCCACGTTCTCACGAAGTTGGCAACGTGTCTCAACAAGGGGTGGACGATGATGAGACACAATTGTCAGGAAGTCAGGAGGAGGAGCAGGGTGCGGAAGAGGAAGACGACGTGGTGGATGATCCAGTAACTGACCCAACCTGGCAGGAGGCTATGCAGAGCGAGGAGAGCAGTTCACAGGGGGAGGGAGGCGTAGCATCCCAACAGGCAGTAAGAAGCAGGGTGGTGGCCCCAGGCAGACGTCAGGCAACTGTTCCCCGGAACAACACGACACAAGGTGCCTGTACAAATGTTAGGTCTTCCCGAGTCTGGCAGTTTTTTAAGTTGGCTCCAGATGATTCTAAAAAGGCCATTTGCAACACCTGCTGTGCCAGCATCAGCAGGGGTACCAAAACTAGCAGCCTGACCACCACCAGCATGATCAGGCACATGTCAGCCAAGCACCCGACTTTGTGGGATGTACAACAGAGTCGAGGAGCAGTTCTTGCTGATGTCACTGCTACGTCTTCGCTTGTTGTGCATGCGAGCCAATCCCCTGTCCATGCTGCCCGCGAACAAGCCTCCTCCGGCCCTGCACCTGCAGTTGCCCACGCAAAAATAACACCATCATCAAGCACGTCCTTGTCCCAGCGCAGCGTTCAGTTATCCATTCAGCAAACCTTTGAACGCAGGCGCAAATACACTGCCAACGCCCCACATGCCACACTTCTAAATGCTAACATTTCACGACTGCTTGCCCTGGAAATGTTGCCTTTTAGGCTGGTTGAGACAGAAGCATTCCGCGACCTGATGGTGGCAGCTGTCCCACATTACTCGGTCCCCAGCCGCCACTATTTCTCCCGGTGTGCCGTCCCCGCATTGCATAACCACGTGTCACAAAACATCACACGTGCCGTGAACAACGCTGTTTCAGCCAAAGTCCACCTAACCACAGACACGTGGACAAGTGCATGTGGGCAAGGCCGCTACATCTCGTTGACGTCACACTGGGTTAATATTGTGGAAGCTGGGACCCAGTCTGAGCGAGGGACGGAACACGTCCTTCACACACCAAGTTTTGCAGGCCCTACCTCAGTCAGGGTTTCACCCACACTCTACAGCTCCGGAATGTCATGCTCCTCAGCCTCTTCCTCCTCCTGCGCATCCTCATCCACTTTACCCTACACACCAGTCCCAAGCTGGAAGTGTCGCGGGCGGAGGAGGGGACGCTGCGCTCTACCACTGCTCGGGTCCGGCTGCCGCTGCTCTACGGCTGCTGCTGCTCGGTGGCTCGAGCGATGGCCGGATCCCGGGGACCCGAGCGGCGCTCATCGCCCGTGAGTGAAAAGGGGTCGTTTGGGTTTTGGGGATATTGTCCGTGACGCCACCCACGGTTGTGGTGATTGTGTGGACACCACCGCTGCTCTGGACGGGGATCCCGGGAGCCTGTGACAGGGAGCAGCTTTGTTGTTATTTCTCCCCTCCGTAGGTAGGGGGGTTGGTTGTCCCAGGGCCCGGTGATGGGGTAGAGATGGATGACAGGCGAGTTGCGGGGCCTGATGAGGTGCAGGGTCGCAGGGGCAGCGCTGTGCCGCACGGCACGGAGGTACTCACTCAGCCCAATGATGATGACACAGTTCACGGTAAAACAAGTGGCTGGATGGACGGGTCCCTCGGACGGCTGCGGTTGTTCCTCCCTGCAGGTTAGTGATGACTGTCTCTCCCTGCACCTAAGTTCAGTGTTGGTAGTGATGGTTTCCCACCGGTAACCCGCTCCCCGACCTGGATATGGGCCGGAGGAGCCCCTTTTGCCCACAGGCGCTGGCCCTGGGAGACGGTTGCCCTTGGCGGTGGCGGTGTCTCCCCTTCACGGTTGGACGGTTGCCTTCTATCGTGACTTGGCTGTTTGGAAACCCTGAGGTCCCCTTCACTAACGGATTTGGCAAATTCACGGCGACACCAAACCTTGCCGGGATCCGAAAGGCCCCTGCCAATGGTGCTGGCTTCTCTTTGTATACCGGTCCGGTACGGCCGGGTCACCACCCGTCCACGGTCCTTACGGCAGACTCCAATCGGCCTCCACTGCAGACGGTCACCACATCCTGCCAACCTTGCTGTCCTGTCCGGGCCACACACCCGGACCAACTTCAGGCTCTTTGCTGTCACTTTTCTCCTCTCTACTACTTTCCTCCTTCCACTTCCTTAGCTTAACTCTCACTGCCTGTGTTTTCCCTCCTCCTTGGTGGGTGGAGACCAACTGCCTGGCTCCACCCCCTGGTGTGGACAACAGCCCCTGGGGAAGGCAACAAGGATTTTGTGTTTTGACTATGATATGCCTGCAGGGAGTGTGGGGTGTGTAAGTGTTGTGCTCTGTGGCCCCTGGCTTGTCCAGGGCGACACAGAAGCACTGCAGCACTGCCTCGGCGAAGCGGCAACAGGCTGTGCTGAAGCTAATCTGCATAAGTGACAAACCCTACAATGCAGAAGAGGTATGGACAGCTCTGAAACAGCAGGCAGATCACTGGCTCACACCTCTGAACCTAAAGCCAGGAAAGGTCGTGTGTGACAATGGCCGGAACCTGGTGGCGGCTTTGAGGCGAGGCCAGCTGACACATGTTCCATGCGTGGCCCATGTGCTCAACCTCGTGGTTCAGCGGTTTCTAAAGTCATACCCAGAGCTGTCTGATCTGCTGGTAAACGTTCGCCGCCTGTCTGCACATTTTCAAAAGTCACCTACTGCTTCAGCCGGCCTTGCCGGCTTTCAGCGCCATTTGCATCTTCCGGCTCACAGACTGGTGTGTGATGTCCCCATGCGTTGGAATTCAACTCTGCACATGTTGGTCAGGATATGTGAGCAGAAGAGGGCAGTTGTTGAGTACCTGCATCACCTAAGCCGTCAGGAAATGGGTCAAACTCCACACATAACACCTGAGGAGTGGAGATGGATGTCCGACCTATGTACCATCCGCCAAAACTTTGAGGACTCCACCAAGATGGTGAGCGGCGATGACGACATTATTAGCATCACCATACCGCTTCTCTGCCTTCTAAAATGGTCTCTGCTCAAAAAACAACCATGATGCATTGCAGGCGGAGCGCGATGAGTTTGAGCAAGAAACAGTAGTGGGTGTGGGTGATAACACACAGCCCAGCCTCGTCTCATCACAACGTGCAGTGGAGGACTATGACGAGGAGGAGGATGAAGACATGTAGCAACTCTCTGGCCAAATTGAGGATATGACATGCAGTCATATCCTCGGTTCAGCGTGGCTGGCCAGAGGACAGGGTAGATGATGAGGAGGAGGAGGAGGAGGAGGAGGACAGCATGTTCAGTCATCGTGTTGGTCAGGATACTGAAGTGATGGCTGTTAAGAGTCTGGCACACATGGCTGACTTTATGGTAAGCTGCCTGTCTCGTGACCCTCGCGTTAAGAACATCTTGGCCGACAATCATTACTGGTTGGTAACACTGTTAGACCCACGCTAAAAGGAGAACTTTATGTCTCTTATTCCCGAGGCGGAGAGGTCAGGAAAAATGCAGCAGTTCCAGAAGGCCATAGTCACGGAAGTAGGCAAAGCATTCCCCTCACAAAACGCTAGCGGCATAGGTCAGGAATCAGTGGACAACCAAGGCGTACAGCCGAGAGGGGCACAAGTCCAATCCGCCAGAGGTAGGGGAACAGTCTTTAAGATGTGGGACAGTTTTCTCAGCCCCTCACATACCACAGCCCCTGAGGTGCGGGGTAGTGCCACAAGAAATCCTAAGTTTGCCCAGATGCTCAAGGAGTACCTTGCAGATCAAACAACTGTACTCCGACATTCCTCTGTGCCTTACAATTAATGGGTATCCAAGCTGGACACGTGGCATGAATTGGCTCTCTACGTTTTGGAAGTCCTGGCCTGCCCTGCCGCTAGTGTTAGAGCCGTCTGCTCTATACCTTCTCAGGTAGATGATGGATCGGCCGGTTGTGAGAGTATAGTTAAATCACCATATGACAGACTCAAGTATATAGTGGTTCAATCAGCTCTGCTCCTTTATTGGATCTGAAGGTTTCTTTTATACTTTTCAAGCTGATTACGCAATATGAGACATGTGATATAGTTATACAACTTTAGATTTTACCAAATATAGTCATGAGGAATATAAGCATGATATCATCACATAAGGAAAGGATTAATGTTTCAATGCCAAAGAGATATGTAATAAAAAGTGTTTCAAGAGATGTGATTAAAACTATAAAAACCTTGATTAAAACTATAAAAACAAGCTCCAGGTCAAGATGACCGTATAAACAAAAAGAATAGCAGTTGTGGAATAGAACATCAATTACTCATTCCAAGATTACATAACGGATTGCGTAACTGACTGCATAATTATATTAGAATATAATGAACTTTTGTCTAACTTCTATAAACAGGAAAAAAGATACAAAATGGCTTCTCTAACAATTCCCCTCTTTTGATTAATTATGTTCTATCTCATCTGTCCCTTCCTATAGGGTAGACCGCAGAGACTTGTCCTACTTTCACAATACACTAGGCTTTCCCTACGCGCATTATGGGGCCCTGCCATTCAAACGTGCTCTGTGGGATCGGCCTACATGTCCCTATACCCATCCTATCTACTGTTCCTAGAGGGGAACATATACTTAAGGCTATATAAGGCTATATATGTAGTATAATATATATATGTTCTACCAGTTTATTCATTATATAAATGTGATATATGTTTGTATAGTCCTTGTAGTGTGTTTATATATCACACACTTTATGGTGTTTTACACAATATTAAAGTTCTTTTCATGCTGATGTTCTTGCATCTTGTGGTCAAACGATTCCATAGGACTTCCACAGTAGGCACAGTCGGTTAAGTCCGCCAGGGTATCTTTGTCACATATCGTACATCTGCATCTCTTTGTGGTTGTTATGGTCATCATTACTTGAGTTTGGAGGGATTCAGTATCAATAACTTCTCTCTTTTGGGGTTTGTATGTTCCTGAAAAACAGCTACAATTAGCTCCTAGAATTTTCTTTGCAAGCATTACAAACAATTTTACCAATACTGCAATTACTAATATTATAAACGCTCCTTGAATGACATAATGTATTATCCCTGTGATCCATCCACCCACACCTTTGAATAAATTCAGTGGGTTTAACCAGGAAAGCCACTCAGGGAAGGGTAGTTCACTCAATGCATTGGCTTCTTTAAATCCCTTTTTAAGTCTTTCTGCTTGGTTTATATCATGTGTAACCTGCATCAGTCCTTCAGGATTTATGAAGTGACAACATGAAGGTCCCACCACCTGACAGAAATCTCCACTAGAAGCAGTGAGATAATCAAGTACCATTGAATGTTGATTGGTAATGATGATGAGCTGTTCTGTGTAAGCTGATTCTATATTTATAGCATCAAACAATAGATCAGTCACATTATCAAAAATATCTCCTAGTTCTTGAATCATTTGGGCATTTCTCATATTCCCCAACATTACTCCTAATGGACCTGTCAGTACCATTCCTGCCTGCATGTACCATGGTGTACTAAACAAATGCTTCTGTGTCTGTTTGCTAGATTTTGTGTCAGTATCACGTTTTGCAAGCATGTGTTGAGGAATGTTTTTGTATGGGAAATCATCCTCACTCCATACCCATGTTGCAGGTTCCAATCTAGCCAATGTACAGGTTCCCTCCGCTCCCTTTGGAATCCATCTATAAGCTTTTTCCCCACAAACAATGTAAATACCTTTTGGAAGTTCAAACTGATATTCACTTAGTAACGCCATTACTACTGATACAAATCGCAAGGTCTCATCATACAAACACCAAGAATCTTCTAAGTCAGTGGTAACTACTCTATAAAATTGAAAGGGCACACAGTATGGTTCTTTATCATTAGCTATTGACATATCTGCTGCTCCTTCACCCAACTGCCCTTCAACTTCTTCACTCATGTGTATTGCACTGCGATTTGCACAAGTATCAGTGTCACCATGTTCGAACCTATAGGCTCTGGTCCAGTTAGTTTCATGTATGTATCTTTGTAGGGATATACAAGGAGGTCTGGTACAATATGGATTTTGGTTTGGGGCATAACCCCTTATTCCAAAACTAACTTTTAACATTTGATTGGGTACCTGCCCCAGATCCCTTTGAGTTGTTTCTCTACTCATCCAGGACCCATCATTGTCTGTAAATTCAAAAATTTCATCTTTATTTTTACCTTTGCTCTCTGATTTCGACAAATTTACCTGAAACCAGGGTTGCTTTGTCCACCCGGTTATAGGTAAAGGTGCAGAAGTTTTACTTTGTTGATCATTTAATGCTAAGGCATGCATCCTCCAACACCTTGAACCCATTAATTCATCTTCCGATATGGGGGTTACAAAATAAGGCATTGTTTTTGCTGCAATAGGTGCATGTGAGCATAACCAACAGTTTGACAGATTACGAGCTCTTGATATATAATCATGATACATTACAAATTTATTATCCCATTGTTTAAGTGGCTCATCCCACTGTGAGGCACTTTGTTTCATTACTTCTTTTTGCTGTATTACAGCCTTTTCCCATACCTTAGGGGTATCATCACTACTTATTCCTGAAAAGAAAACAACATATAGAAAGAGAAGCAGTACACGATACTTCCCTAATGTCATTTCTTTAATCTTTGTAAACCCTCTTGCAGTGGGATGCATGGATCCAAATGTCTTTCCCCTCGACTTTTACTGAAGTTGGGGTAGTGAGTTGGACTTGGTATGGTCCCTCAAATCTAGGATCCAAGCTTTTCCTCACGTGCTTCCGGATTACCACCCAATCTCCTGGCTTAAGGGAATGTGTACCTTCCAAGGAGGAGGGATCTGGAATGGAACTGAAAACACGCTTATGAATTTGATGCAATACATTTTGCAAAGATTGTACATATGTTGTCATGTCAGAATGCAATGCTTGCAGTTGTTGAGGAAAATATAAACCAGTTTTTGGTGGTCCTCCAAACAATACCTCGTATGGACTCAACCCAGTCTTTTTGTTTGGGGTGACCCTGACTGAGTACAATGCTAATGGAAGACATTCTGTCCATGGCTTTCCTGTTTCTGCCATGGCCTTCCGGATTTTTGATTTCAGTGTCCCATTTAACCTTTCAACTTTTCCACTGCTCTGTGGATGGTAAGGATCATGAAAGGCCTGCTCTATTCTTAGAGCTTGCATAACCTCTTGACAGACCTGTGAGGTGAAGTGACTGCCTCTGTCACTTTCTATGACCTCTGGTACTCCATACCTGCATACCACCTCAGAGATCAGTTTCTTTGCAACTGTTCGCGCAGTAGCCTTGGCTGTGGGCCAGGCTTCGGGCCAGGAAGAGAATATGTCCACACAGACTAGCACATACTCATAGGTGCCTACCCTTGGAAGCTGAATGAAGTCTATTTGCAGTCTCTGAAAGGGATACAATGGTCTTGGTGTACATTTCATTGGTACCTTCACCGTTTTTCCCACATTGTGACATGCGCAGACCATGCAACCCTGTACGTATCTAGCAGCAGCATAGTGGAACCCTGGTGCCACCCAGTGTTGTCTTACCTGATCTGCCATTGCGTCTTTTGATTGGTGGGTTGGCCCATGGGAAAGACCGCACATCATTGAGTACAGTGCTTTAGGAAGGCAGCACTTTGTACCCTCTACCCATAGACCATCCTTCTCCTGGGCTCCTGCTCGCATCCATTCTTCTTTCTCCTGCTTGGAGACCTGTTTTTGTAGTTGGGATAAAAGTTCAGGCTCTACCCTCCCGGAGAACACTAGCACTGTGTATATTTCTGCCAGGAGGGGAAGCAAGGCAGCTGCTTTAGCTGCTGCATCCGCACGGCTGTTACCTTCAGCTTCTTTGGTACGCTCTTTGGTGTGAGCTTGTACCTTCATTACAGCCACCTTGTTTGGCAGCTCTAGTGCCCTAAAGAGTTGAGCTATTAGATCTGCATTTTTGATGGGCTTACCCGAGGCACCCACAAACTGTCTGCTTTTCCATATTGGGCCATAGTCATGACATACCCCAAAAGCGTAACGGCTATCAGTAAAAATGTTCACACCAAGATCCTCAGAGAGAATGCATGCTTCTGCCAAAGCCTTTAATTCAGCCTCCTGTGCAGACATCCTAGCTGGTAGTGCTTCACTTTTGAGAACCTCATGCTGGCTCACTACAGCGTAACCAGTATGTGGCACTCCATCTTGATAAAATCGAGACCCATCAACATAAAGTTCCAGGTCCGCATTATCAATTGGTGTCTCTTGGACATTTACCAAGGGCTGTGTTTCCATGTCCATCAGCTCAAAGCAATTGTGCCCATCCTCAGTTGGATAATCATCATCTATTTCAGGCAACAGGGTAGCTGGATTTAACACTGTACACCTTTTAATAGTGATGTTTGGAGGTGAAAGCAAGGCTACCTCATATTTTGTCAGTCGACTCATTGACAAATGTTTTGTACGCGCTTGGAGTAACAGTTCCTGTACAGAGTGTGGTGCCTGTATTTCTAAGGCATTATCCAATACCAAATCAGCAACCTTTTCTTTTAATATGGCACAGGCAGCCACTGCCCTGATACATGAGGGAGCACCTTTTATCACAGTGTCAAGGTGGATAGAGTAATAGCCCAATGGTCTGTGTTTCCCTCCATGTTTCTGTGTTAATACTCCTTTTGCATGCCCCCCCCCAGTTCATAACAGAACAAACAGAATGGGGGATCATAGTTTGGGATTCCCAGAGCCGGTGCAGAGAGAATGTCTTTCCTCAGCATCTCAAACCCCTCTTTTGCTTCAGGAGTGAGCTGATAAGGTTGTCCTTTGTTGCATGCCGCTAATACATCGAATAGTGGCTGCATTTTTTCAGATGCTGAGGGAATCCACTCTCGACAATAGCTGACCAGTCCTAGGAATGTCCTTAAAGAGCGTTCTGAGGAGGGCTCTTTTGCTTCATTGATTGCTTTTTTCCTATCTGATGTAATGTGTTTTGATTGTGCAGAAATACAGTGGCCCAAGAAAATTACCTTCTCTTTGGCAACCTGTATTTTGTCTTTTGCCACCTTACATCCTTCACTGTACAAAAATTTCAACAAAGACAGTGTTTCTTGTAGACAGATATGTTTGTCCGGAGCACATAACAGTAAATCATCAACATACTGAATCAATTGAACATGCTCATTCTCGGGGTGCCAAGAGAGGAGGATTGCTGCCATTGCTTCCGAGAACATGGATGGGGATGTGGCCCCCCCTTGAGGCAATCTGGTCCAACAGTATTGGCTGCCTCCGTGCGTGAATGCAAACAGCAGCTGGCTTTCCTCATCGATTGGCACTGAAAAGAATGCATTGCTCAAGTCAATTACAGTAAAAATTTTTGCTTCTTTTGGAATCTGATTAAGCAGGGTATGTGGATTAGGTACTATGGGTGTATCAATGATCATTTGTTTATTTATTTCTCACAAATCATGAACCATTCTATACACAACAGGTTGACCAGGTAATTGTTTTTTCTTTACCGGAAAAAGTGGTGTATTATAAGGGGATCGACATTTCCTTATAACTCCTACCTTCACATAATCATCTACCTGTTTTGAAATGGCTTCATTCTGCTCTTTGCTCAGGGGATATTGTCTAATACATACCGGTGTTACTCCTGGTTTCAATTTAATTTTCAAAGGAGTTACTTTCAATAAACCAACATCAGTTTTATTTTTTACCCATAACTCGGATGGCACTTCTTGTAACATCTCCCTTGCTTGCTCATCAAGGTCCACATCCATCTTGTTTTCATCTATTTGGATTAAAGACATCATTACAGCAAGCATAGGTTCCGACATTGGCCCTGTAACAGTGATTCCATTTTTTCCAAATTTAATGATTGCCTGCATAGCATTTAGTATGTCAGCCCCTATCAAATTTACAGGACAGCTTTCCGAGACTAATAATCGTGCACAAAGATCTGTAGTGTGAGCTATCCTTATTTGCAATGGTTTGGTTTCTTTTAACGGGTTAAGTTTCCCTCCTGCTCCCATTCCCATGATTGTTTTTTCTGTCATGAACTGTTCTGGCATTTCCTGTTTTCTAATTACTGTACGGCTTGCCCCCGTATCTATTATACAATTTATGTCTTGGCCAGTGGGAAGGGTTAACTGTGCAGTGGCTGAAGGGCCGTCTACAGATTTAACCATAATCACCTGCTTCCCTTGGGGGCTGCCTGTTTCCTAATCCGAATTTCTTTCCCAGTCATTTGTTCTCATTGTCCTGACCTGGGTCTGATCTTCCCTTCTCTGTGATCCCCGTTGCTGACCTTCTCTCCTTATCTTACGACAGTCCCGTTTATAGTGTCCCCTTTTTCCACACCCAAAGCACAGTCCTTGTTCTTTATAGTTGTCAATGCCTGATCTTGCATCCTCTCTACGCTCTGCCCGTAACCCTTCTGCTGATCTTTTTATCGCATTATCAAATGCTCCTGGGTGTATGTTAACCATTACAGAGGATGATTTTTGGTGTTTTTTCTGTTTCTTTTGCAACATCTGGTCCTCTGTAGCCCTTATTATAGGCAATGCTTGTTCTAAGGTTGCATACAGACATTCAACTCGTGTTTTTACTACTTCTGACCTGAGATCCTCTCTCAATCCTTTCAAGAACATTGCTTTAAGAAACTTCAATTCCCTAGGATTCTTTAAATCATAATCATGATCTGTAAAGGCTGCTACACATCGGGCATGATATTTATCTACTGTCTCATCCTGCTCTTGTAATACTTCAGGCAACTCTGAGCATAATTCATCCGTAATTTTCTTAATTACCATGTCAAATCTTGCCATAAAATCCAATCCTGATCGCTTAGTACGCTTATCTTCTGGCACATCATCTACACCCTCTCCTGTAAGTTCTTTTACTTTAAATGCAAATGGGCCACCAGCAGACAGCACACACAGACCATACAGGTCACTCCAAGTTGCATCAAAACTCTGGGCTATTGACCTCATAGCTTTTTGATAGCCTATTGGATGCTTATATACATCAGGAAAAGAAGCCACCATACCAATCTGCTCAATTTTAGACCAAGGTTTAAACCATTCAGTTATTTCTGTTGGTTCGTCTTCCTCCTTTCCCCTAGTATACTGCGTGGTAACTGGCAATATGGTGGTCTGACCTGTCTGTCCCTTTTTCCAAGGTCTATTTGTTTTACACACTCCACATTTCTGGTCTTTTGAGTCATTCATGGTAGCACACTCGTTACACACCCATGTATGTGGAGGATCAATACAGACTGGCTGAGTTCCTGGTGTGATGGTGTTATACTGTACTGATGTAGTGTTTCCACCATTGGGGACAGAAGCTGTCTCCTGCATTTCATTTTGCATCTTAGTTTGACTTCTGGTCTGTATGCGTGTTGGTGGATGAGTAGAGATGTGCCTTGGTGGTGAGGGTGATAGTTGCAACTGAAGGGGAGACTGTGCTATGTCAATCACCTCACGGGTAATGCTTCCTTGTGGTGTGGGAGAGCTGCAAGAACGAGGGCTATCAAATGAGGATGAATCCTCTGGCAATCCAGGCATGTGTGTACTATAGTCGGGAGGGGACCCTGGAAAGTTGAGGTAATGTGCGTAATCTGCTGAGAATTGAGGTGCTGGCTGTGTGTGAGGGGGAGGTGTATAGCATACTGTGCTTATACTGGCAGTGCTAGTGTCTCCGCTGGTTGTTGCTTGTGATGGTGCAGATGGTGATGCTGCAACCCCATGACTGTGTGTCCCAATCTGAACATTGTTCATTCTATGTCTTATCTTAAACTCTTCGTCATCGTCATTCATAAGGGGATGATGGCGCTCAGAAGTCCGGAGCCATGCTGCTACTTGAGCATGGTATCCGTGCTTCTGAACCCATTGGTCATTTTCTCGGGCAAACTGCCTCCATCGATGATAATCTAAACAACCTGTTTTAGGCATCCCCGCCTTCTTCAATATTTTAGCACTGTTCTTAACTGCTTTCTCTCCATTCTCCATTCTGACCAAGTCAATCATCTTGAATCTTTGATCCATACTGTTTGACTTAGTAGAATGTCTGGTAAGACTGTTTCCCATAGTGTGGTAGTTAAAAGGTAGCGGCCCTCCACCTCACACTATCCCCTGAACCGCCCAAAGGGTAGCGATCCCTTGGCTAGCAGTTCAGATGTTGACTTATGCCCACTAGCTACTAATTCCTTTCCGCTAGCTACAAATTCCCCTCTAGAATCTAGTATTTATCCACTAGCAGTCAACGAGGAACCCCTATCTTTCAAGGTAATCAAACCAGCTTTTTCTTTCTTTTCTATTTGAGTTCTAGTATACCATTGCCAAAGCAAGTAAAGACACACAAACAAATACAACACAATTCCAATCACAATAGCTATATATTCCTCATGCATCAGAATCATCTGATGCTGACACTTCTATTCCTGAATCCACACCACCTTCTCTATACCTGTAGTTATGAGTAACTTGTACCCGAGTACACGGTATATACCATCTACTCCGTGCTATATGACTCCAGCTTGTACCAACCGCATGTGGGTGGGGAACAACATGAATAGGTAATACCCTGTATGCCTTTCCTCTCTTTGTATAGCTATATGCTGGAATTGGTGACAGATGAACTCTCTCCAAAATCCACCCTCCTTGTGTCCTTCCTCTCTTTAACAATGTAACTGAACAAAGACAATTTTCACAAGTCATCTAGCGCCGGTACTTCATTCAAATGCAATCCTATAGCAGTATCCTCAAGCATCAAAGATGAAAAACAAGCGTTGTCAATATATATAGTAGAGACGCTAAAATTATAAAATGCCGTAGGACAGATTAACACTGTTTCTTCCTCAAGACTAGATTGTTTAAGATATATCTGAGACAAACCAAGTCCTGAACTTTCCTCCGCTGGGCAAAAATGTGCATTAATCCTTACAGTTATATACCTTTTACCTCCTTGGTGTGTGTATGTTAATGCCCACCCACTATCATCAATTATTGCCTGACCGGACAGTAAATATGTAAATTCGGTACTTATTTCTGACAACAATTTATTTACATCCAAGAAAAGTGAAATACTGCCTACACAATCTATACACGTCATACCCAATGCATGGATCACTATTGTAACTTCACACAAGGCTGTAGTTTCAACTGCATGGATTGTCACATGAAAGCACGCAGCTCTCCTGTCTCACTTCACTCACTCCAGTCCACCCCCTCCTTCCTCTGTTTTTCTGTCTCACAGCAGAACAGAGAAAGGAACTATATACGCAGCAGAAAGACAAAAGTTATTAGCAGCTTACAGTAATACAGCAGCAATTATTAGACGGGATCCCAATAGCAAGGCAATAAAGCAAGCAAAGGTCAAAGAGGGCGAATGGAAAATAAGCATTAAAAGAAATAGCATTAACGCAAATACAGTACTTAATCAAAACTTAAACATACAAACAAATAAAACAGACAAAAACAGATAAACGGACAAGAACAGACAAGACAAACAACATAAACTACCTGAGGAATGATTATTTTCCTGTTGCTGACCCCCCCAGGACTGATCCGTGCCTCCTACCCCCTCTTGGAAGAGACAACAGATTGAGAACAAAGGCTCAACTTACCCGGGAATGAAGTCAGTTCAAAGCGAGGGGAGAGAGAAATATGTTCAGTCCCGGAAGGTGATAAAGGGGAAAATGCGACTCTCGCTGGGGCCTCCAAGCTGTTAGAGCCGTCTGCTCTATACCTTCTCAGGTAGATGATGGATCGGCCGGTTGTGAGAGTATAGTTAAATCACCATATGACAGACTCAAGTATATAGTGGTTCAATCAGCTCTGCTCCTTTATTGGATCTGAAGGTTTCTTTTATACTTTTCAAGCTGATTACGCAATATGAGACATGTGATATAGTTATACAACTTTAGATTTTACCAAATATAGTCATGAGGAATATAAGCATGATATCATCACATAAGGAAAGGATTAATGTTTCAATGCCAAAGAGATATGTAATAAAAAGTGTTTCAAGAGATGTGATTAAAACTATAAAAACCTTGATTAAAACTATAAAAACAAGCTCCAGGTCAAGATGACCGTATAAACAAAAAGAATAGCAGATGTGGAATAGAACATCAATTACTCATTCCAAGATTACATAACGGATTGCGTAACTGACTGCATAATTATATTAGAATATAATGAACTTTTGTCTAACTTCTATAAACAGGAAAAAAGATACAAAATGGCTTCTCTAACACTAGCGTTTTGTCAGAGCGTGTTTTTAGTGCCGCAGGTGGAATCATTACAGATAAACGCACCCGCCTGTCAACTGTAAATGCTGACAGGCTGACTCTGATCAAGATGAACAAGGGTTGGATTGGGCCAGACTTCACCACACCACCAGCAAATGACAGCGGAATTTAAAGTTTGTAACGGGATTTTGCCATGTACCTCCACTCACCCATGGTAACACACTTCTGGACTTTGGCTAATCGCTGGACTGCTCCTCCTTCTCCTCATGCGCCATCATGATGACCGTTACAATAGTTAGGCCGTTGTTTCAGGTATACCCCAGTGGTAAATTTTTTCGCCCATTCTTTCAGAATGGGCATTACGACAGGAGACCCGCTCCTTTGCAATGGGAACAATGTTTTGAGGCCCTCATGCACATCTCTATCCAGGGACAATATGGAGCCTGACGCTGCCACCGACAGGCACACACGTGCGGTTTTTAAATGCAAGCACGGATGCAATAAGAACCTAACAGGTTTTTAGGAGCGACAATTACTGAGAAGTCTGACACTATCAGCCACTGCTGACTGACGTGTATTATACACTACACTTGTGCGTTATATAATAGTTTGTGAAAAACGCACACAAGTGCACCTGTATGCTGCCACCGACAGGCACACACGTGCGGTTTTTAAATGCAAGCACGGACGCAATAAGAACCTAACAGGTTTTTAGGAGCGACAATTACTGAGAAGTCTGACACTATCAGACACTGCTGACTGACGTGTATTATTCACTAGACTTGTGCGTTATATAATAGTTTGTGAAAAACGTGCACCTGTACGCTGCCACCGACAGGCACACACGTGCGGTTTTTAAATGCAAGCACGGACGCAATAAGAACCTAACAGGTTTTTAGGAGCGACATTACTGAGAAGTCTGACACTATCAGACACTGCTGACTGACGTGTATTATTCACTAGACTTGTGCGTTATATAATAGTTTGTGAAAAACGTGCACCTGTATGCTGCCACCGACAGGCACACACGTGCGGTTTTTAAATGCAAGCACGGACGCAATAAGAACCTAACAGGTTTTTAGGAGCGACAATTACTGAGAAGTCTGACACTATCAGACACTGCTGACTGACGTGTATTATTCACTAGACTTGTGCGTTATATAATAGTTTGTGAAAAACGTGCACCTGTACGCTGCCACCGACAGGCACACACGTGCGGTTTTTAAATGCAAGCACGGACGCAATAAGAACCTAACAGGTTTTTAGGAGCGACAATTACTGAGAAGTCTGACACTATCTGGACTGTTTTAGACTGTGTACACCAGCCACAGATATGATGAAGGCTGGTATACGGTCACCACTAGGAATGGCTATATACCCTGCCTGCCTGCCTGCCTGCCTGTATACTGCTACAATAGTCCTGACAAGGACTCTTCTGGTCACTAGCCTGTATTCCGACCTGGCTATACCCTGCCTGTATATAGCAACAATAGTCCTGAGAACGACTCTGCTACTGTACTCCGACCTGGCTATACCCTGCCTGCCTGTATACAACTAGAATAGTCCTGAGAAGGACTTCTGGTCACACTGTTTGCAGCCCTGCTCCCGAACTAGCTATAAAGGGCCGCAAACCTTTCCCTGAAGCAGCGACACTCTCCCTGCACGGACTGTCTGGATGGCTGTGAGCAGAGCACAGCGCGCCGGCCGGTATAAAGGCTCGGTCACGCTGTGCGGGCCGGCCAATCACTGCAATTCCACAACTAACAGGGCTGTGGCATTGCAGTGGTCTGCCAGCCAATCCCTGCATGAGGGCTGGCTCTCAAAAGAGCGCCAACATGCAGAAATGAAGACAACGAGTACAGCACGAGTATCGCGAGATTACTCGGTCCCCGCCGACTAGCCCGAGTACAGTGATACTCGTGCGAGTACCGAGTAGTAACAAGCATGCTCGCTCATCACTAGTCTTTTCCTTTCGTTTGGCCATGTTGTGTGCGCAGTCACTTGAATTATGTGAATTAATGTAGAGTCAGCTTTCCACTACTCTGTGTTGGTGTAGTGGTAGGCTCTTTGCTTGGGCTCTGAGAGGTTGTGAGTTCGACTCTGAGGCAACGCCCATGTACTTTGTATGGCTGCATGTAATTGCTTAGTCCAAATGACTGTGTTGCCTATGAGATTCTATTGGATTGATAGGCCAGGTAATGTATTTTGCTTTTGTTTGGCCATCTTGTGTGCGCAGTCACTAAGATTATGTGAATTAATGTAGAACCAGTTTCCCACTTCTCTGTGTTGGTGTAGCGGTAGGCTCTTTGCTTGGGCTACGAGAGGTTGTGGGTTCGACTCTGAGGCAAGGCCCATGGACTTTGTATGGATGCATGTAACTGTCTAGTCCGATGGACTGTGTTGCCTATGAGTTTCCAATGGATTGATAGGCCAGGTACTGTCTTTTGCTTTTGTTTGGCCATGTTGTGTGCGCAGTCACTAGGATTATGTGAATTAATGTAGAGTCAGTTTCCCGCTTCTCTGTGTTGGTGTAGTGGTAGGCGCTTTGCTTGGGCTGCGCGAGGTTGTGGATTTGACTCTGAGGCAAGGCCCATGGACTTTATTTTGCTGCATGTGACTCGCCCACCCCAGGGCTATGGGACACCCGGTGCCGGGTCGGGGTAGTCGGTGGTGGCTGGGCCCGGCTCCGTGGCCCTGGTGGGTGTCAGTAGAATATGTGGCTTGATGAAAAAAGTTTGTGTTCGTGGCGCCACCTGTGGTCTGCGGCTAATAAGCCGCCGCTGCTGTGTGAGGTCTCCGGGGTGATGATATAGCAGCGATGGTGGTACTGCTCCCCACAGGTGGAGCGGAGCCCCGGGGACACTGTTAGTGCTCGTGAAAGTCTATGGTGTTGTGTGGCTAACACGGTGCAGGGCCGACAGGCAATGAAAGAACCAGGCACAAACAACAGTCTCTTTACCTTTTCCTCTTTTACTTTGGAAACAGTCCAGCCCTGGGAGACCGTTACAGGTAGTGATATGGATCCGGTCGGCCTGGAAGTACTTGGGGTGATCTTTCTGGCCAGCTGAGTATGAGGCCTACTCCTGTGCTTTTCTTTGTTATGATAGGACCCTGCTTCTCTGAATCCAGCAATGGCCCTCTTTGCTGCTGGGACCGATGGTACGTCCCTTTCCCTCTGTAGCAGGCTGCGCAGGCCCTCTCTGGTGCTTCTCTGCTGGAGTCCACACCGGGCCCTGATGCTGCAGCTGTATCTTCGGGATGTGTATGGGCCAGGTGCTTCCAGCTCTCCTGCCCTTCGGATTCGGCTACCAGGGAGTATTTTAAGCCCTGGTGGCCACAGACTCCGATGTCCGAGTCTCTTCGCTGCCTCTCTGCTCCTCCTGCTTCCCTGGGCCAAGCTACTCTAGCTCTAGGCCCCAGATCCACAGGACAGCACACTCTGCGTCTGCTCACTATCACTTCTCTCTACAGACTGACTGCTACTTCCTCCCTCAGGTCAGACTTGGGGAAGGCTCCCTGGAATTCCAGGTTCAGAGCTCCCCCTGCTGGCCGGAGGGAGAACTGCGTTGGGTGTTAAAACTTGCTGGCCAATGGACCTCCCAATTACCTCCAGGCTCAGCATTAACCCTTTGGAAAGGCAATGCTGTTGTGGCGACCAGGTCCTGGGGCGCCACACTCCCCTTTAGTTAAATTCAGTACTCCCGGACTGTAGAAACAAAACAAAACAGGTTACAACATTTCATCCCATTGTGGGAGGCGCATTACTTAAACGTTACAACTTAAACACTACTATAGAGTCCAGTGTGGCTCCCTGCCGGGTGTCCATTACACTGCTCCATGGGGGACCCGCCGCGATCAAACCCCCAACGTAGGCTCTGGGCATGCGTCAGAGCATTGATGACCCCACTCTATGCACGCCGGACGGGTTTTTCTTCAGGGGTGTTGAACACACTGGTGCTAACTATGAACAATTTAGGTGTTGGCCACCCATAGTCCAGTGGCCCAATTGTCCATTTACTTAATCACCTAAGACAAAAAGCATTTTATACACAACATGACAGACATTTCACATAACTATTTACATTCTGTTAGGTATTTTATTTTCTATGTTCTATACCTTGGAGGGGGCTGTCCCCGAGTGCTACGTTGGGACCGGCGTAGCTCTGGGGTTTGTCCCTGACTACTTGGAGTGTCTGCCCCCCCCCGTGTTATTGGTAGGCCTAACCCTGACAGGGATGCACGTTGGTTGCCTACGGGATCTCAGATTCGCCAAGGGTACGGCAGGTTCGCCACTGGCAGGGGGTTGAACCTCCTGTTCTACTGCTGGCATGTCATCTTGTGTTGGAGCGGACGGTTCTTTAGGTGGATCTGGAACCTCTTCTGTTTCTGGCTCGACCAACTGTGGGAACGTCAAAACTGGTACCACTATGGCATTGTTTATTTGGGTCCAAGTTTTGGGGAATTTTCCAAGGATTGTTTGGATCATCTCCTCCTCTTTTTCTTGACTTTGGGGACTTTCTTGTACTTCTTCCACTTCCCTTTGAATCCTGCACCGTTCAGGGCACGCTTTCAGGCGGTCTCGAGAAACTGCTTGATAGGTCTTGCCTTCATCCTTGCTTATGAGGCATACCTTACTATTGTCAAAGTTGGAGGGGATAATGGTGTAGGGTTCATTCTCCCACTTATCATCCAATTTATGCGCCCTCCGCTTCTTCTTGAGGACTTGTTCTCCAGGTGCTAATTGAGTTGCCGGGGCTGTTTGATTGTAATGCTGCTCTTGTCTCGTTCTTGCTTGAGACAGGCTCCTTTCTACGCATTCCTGGACCTTACGGTACTGCTGCTGCCGCTCTGTATTCCAATCCTCTATTTCCTGAACCGCCTCAGGTGACACAGTCCCCATCTCAAAGTCTACAGGTAACTTGCCAGGTCTGGCTCGCATCAAGTAAGCAGGGCTGCAGTTGGTCAAATTTACCGGGATATGGTTGTACAAGTCTACCAGATCTGGTAACTTCTCTGGCTATTGGTTTCTTTCTTCCAAAGGTAGAGTCTTGAGCATATCAATAACCACATGGTTCATCTTCTCGCACAATCCATTGGTTTGGGGGTGGTACGGTGTGGTTCTGATTTTCTTACAACCGTACATGTTACAGAACTCTTGGAACACTTCTGCCTCGAATGCAGGACCCTGATCAGTCAGTACCCTTTCAGGGTAACCGTGAGGTCGACAAAAGTATGCCTGAAATGCTCTTGCTGCTGTTCTGGCTGTCTGGTCCTTCACGGGCACTACTACCAGGAAACGAGAGTAATGGTCCACAATGGTGAGGGCGTACACATAGCCTGACCGGCTTGGTGTTAACTTCACGTGGTCCAGGGCCACCAACTCCAGGGGCTGCTTCGTGACAATTGGCTGTAGGGGAGACCTCTGGCTGGCATCATCTTTCCGCCTCAGGTTACACGGACCACAGTCTCGGCACCACTTCTCGACTGTCTTTCTCATGTGCACCCAGTAGAACCGATCACGGAGTAGGGTCTCCAACTTCTTCCACCCGAAGTGTCCTGCGTTATCATGATAAGCTGCTAGGACCATTGGCGCATCCCTCTGCGGGACCACTATCTGCCAGACGAGTTCATTCGTTCGCCAGTTGACATATCTCTTGCAGAGCTTGCCTTGGTAGGTGAACAGTCGTCCCCTCTCCTTCCACAGCTGCTGGGCTTCTTCTGGAGCATCTGGGCCAAGATGGGTCTCAGCTTGTGCTAGCTTTTCTTTGACCAATCGCACGGCCGGGTCACCGTTCTGTGTCTCTTCCCAATTATGGTGGAGTAATGGGTTGACCGAGACCTCGTGCTGGCTCGAGCGCTTCACTCCTACAGCATGCTCACACTGGGAAACACCTTGGTGATGGAAAGCCGGTAACTCTATCTCTTCGAGTTCATCCAGGTCTTCTCCAGACTCGGGTAAGTGAGGCATTCTGGACAGCGCATCAGCATTGTTATTCTTCCAGCTGCCCCTTGGAGCCATTGTCTTCCGCCTGGTCAGACGGGATCAAGGGTTCCACTGCTTTGATGGTATTGTTGCTGACAGTGTACAGTTTTGCTACAGTGGCGTACCGGGGCAATTTGGCCTCCTCCTCCCCACAATTCAGGACACGGACGGGCACTCTCCCCTTGCGGACGTCTGCTACCCCTCTGGCTACCAGGACTCCAGGCCTACTGTCTGAATACACCGGTTCTACCAAGCCATGGTAATCCTGACCCTTGAGGCCTATTGCTGCCCGACACCATATCAACATTTCATTTCTTGGGGGTATTGCGATGGGGAGGGGGTCACTTACCCTCACACTGCCAATTTCTCCTCCGGCCAGCTCTACCTGCTGCCTCCTCATCAGGGCTCTGATTTCCCTCTGTAGGGCACGCTGCTGCCCAGAGCTGGCAGTTTCAGCCGCCTGCTGCAACAAAATTATCACCTCGGCAAGACAATTTTCTATCACATTTGTACCAATGGTTAGCAGTGGGGCAGATTCTTTGCGATCAATATCTACAATTATCATCCCCTGACATGGCAATTCTACCCGCCCCACTTTAATGGTTACTTCTTTGTACCCAATTTGAGGTAAGGGCTGACCATTACTGGCCACAATTGTTAAATCATCATCTGGGCCATGGTCAATGTCTGAATCAGCCCAATATCTTTTGTACAGTTTATAAGGGATGGTTGTTACCTGGGACCCCGTATCCAGGAGGGCATTCAAAGGGATCCCATCCAGCACAATAGGAAGGACCGGTCGTCCTCCCACATACTTGCTGCGGCTGGGGGTTGAGCCGGGCTTCCTTACACCTGGGGGTTGGCTGCTGGCCCCAGGCTCGGCCCATTTAAAGGACAGTGTCGTGCAATGTGGCCCGCCTGGCTGCAGCGGCGGCAGATCGGTTGTCCTGTTGAATCATACCGGTCTGTGTCTTTTCCTCGGGTCGACGGAATCCTCCTCTGTCGCATCCATGGGACGTCATCTGGACTGGAGGCCAACTCGATTCTTGCAGGCGATGGGGTCACTTGTAGAGACTGCACAGTCTTGGCAAGGGCAGCTACAGTCTTGGTCAGCTCCTGGACCTGCTGTCTGAGCTCTGCAGTGGGATCCTTATCCAGGGACTGCGCCTCGGCCCCTGCAGCAGCTCGTGTTGCAGGCACCACCCCGGGGTACGTGATAGCAAGAGGCCGGAGGGGTACTGGGTCATTCGGTGTAGATTCTCTCAGTACCCGGATGGCCTGGTCCTTAAACTTTGCAAAGTCCAGAGCAGGGTTCTGTAGAACCATGATACGCAGCTGTGTCCTGTGGTCATCTGACAGGAGCCCCTCTATGAACTGCTCAGTTAGGAGTTTGTCTCCTTCTCGTACACTCTCTGGGTCCACCTGTTTAACTGCTTTCAGGGCCTCCTGCAAGTTTAAGGCATAGTCCCGTATGCTGTCTGTGGCCCGCTGCTTGCACCCAAAGAATCTCATCTTTATTTCCGCTGCGGTGCGGGTGTCAAAAGTACTCTTTAGCTTGGCCAGTATCTGGGTTACTGTCCCTTTATCTGTATCAGGCCAGGACTTCACTTCACGCTGGGCTGCGCCGGCTAGCTGCCCCATTAACATGCCCACCTTCTGGCTCTCAGTCAGCGGATACACCCGGAACAAGCTGTGCAGGCTTTCTCTGAAGTCGCTCAAGGTATGGGACTCCCCGGAGTACTGCGGCAGCCATTCTGCTCCCGGGATGTACGGCATTGTGATCGGCATTACCGGCGCTACAGCGGGGGCTGGGGCGGCGGCGACTGGGATTGCTTCGGCCGGTGCTGCGGCGCCTCGGGCTATGGCAGCCACCTGCTCTCCCTCTGAGTCGGACATCTTCCTCCCCCTTAGTGAACCTTACCAGGTTCCGTTCACTTTTCAAATTCCCTTCTGGGTCGCGCGGGGTTAACAGCGCTCTGCTCTGATGGCGCGCTCCCTTCGCGCTCTTTGTCAGGCACGCCCCCTTTCCTCCTGCGCTCGGCGAGGCTAATGGCGGCGGCAGTTTGCAAACAGTAACACAGTCTTTTAAGCACAATTTCTGCAGGCGCACAGTACCCGGTGGGACCGGGCACGAAATCCTGTTCGTGACGCCAAAGTTGACTCTCCCACCCCAGGGCTATGGGACACCCGGTGCCGGGCCGGACTAGTCCGGCGGTAGTCGGTGGTGGCTGGGCCTGGCTCCGTGGCCCTGGTGGGTGTCAGTAGAATATGTGGCTTGATGAATAAAGTTTGTGTTCGTGACGCCACCTGTGGTCTGCGGCTAATAAGCAGCCGCTGCTGTGTGAGGTCTCCGGGGTGATGATATAGCAGCGATGGTGGTACTGCTCCCCACAGGTGGAGCGGAGCCCTGGGGACACTGTTAGTGCTCGTGAAAGTCTATGGTGTTGTGTGGCTAACACGGTGCAGGGCCGACAGGCAATGAAAGAACCAGGCACAAACAACAGTCTCTTTACCTTTTCCTCTTTTACTTTGGAAACAGTCCAGCCCTGGGAGACCGTTACAGGTGGTGATGGGGATACGGTCGGCCTGGAAGTACTTGGGGTGATCTTTCTGGCCAGCTGAGTATGAGGCCTACTCCTGTGCTTTTCTTTGTTATGATAAGACCCTGCTTCTCTGAATCCAGCAATGGCCCTCTTTGCTGCTGGGACCGATGGTACGTCCCTTTCCCTCTGTAGCAGGCTGCGCAGGCCCTCTCTGGTGCTTCTCTGCTGGAGTCCACACCGGGCCCTGATGCTGCAGCTGTATCTTCGGGATGTATATGGGCCAGGTGCTTGCAGCTCTCCTGCCCTTCGGATTCTGCTACCAGGGAGTATTTTAAGTCCTGGTGGCCACAGACTCCGATGTCCGAGTCTCTTCGCTGCCTCTCTGCTCCTCCTGCTTCCCTGGGCCAAGCTACTCTAGCTCTAGGCCCCAGATCCACAGGACAGCACACTATGCGTCTGCTCACTATCACTTCTCTCTACAGACTGACTGCTACTTCCTCCCTCAGGTCAGACTTGGGGAAGGCTCCCTGGAATTCCAGGTTCAGAGCTCCCCCTGCTGGCCGGAGGGAGAACTGCGTTGGGTGTTAAAACTTGCTGGCCAATGGACCTCCCAATTACCTCCAGGCTCAGCATTAACCCTTTGGAAAGGCAATACTGTTGTGGCGACCAGGTCCTGGGGCGCCACACATGTAATTGCCTAGTCCAATGGACTGTGTTGCCTATGAGTTTCCATTGGATTGATAGGCCAGATACTGTCTTTTGCTTTTGTTTGGCAATGTTGTGTGCGCAGTCACTAGGATTATGTGAATTAATGTAGAGTCAGTTTCCCACTTCTCTGTGTTGGTGTAGTGGTAGGCTCTTTGCTTGGGTTGCGCGAGGTTGTGGGTTTGACTCTGAGGCAAAGTCAATGAACTTTGTATGGCTGCATGTAATTGTCTAATCCAATGGACTGTGTTGCCTATGAGTTTCCATTGGATTGATAGGCCAGGTACTGCATTCTGCTTTTGTTTAGCCATTTTGTGAGCGCAGTCACTAGGATTATGTGAGTTAATGTAGAATCACTTTCTCACTTCTCTGTGTTGGTGTAGTGGTAGGCTCTTTGCTTGGGCTACGAGAGGTTGTTGGTTTGAATCTGAGGCAAGGCCCATGGACTTTGCATGGCTGCATTTTGAGGCCTAGTCCAATGGACTGTGTTGCCTTTGAGTTTCCATTGGATTGATAGGCCAGGTACTGTCTTTTGCTTTTCTTTGGCCATGTTGTGTGTGCAGTCACTAGGATTATGTGAATTAATGTAGAGTCAGCTTCTTACTTCTCTGTGTTAGTGTAGTTGTAGGCTCTTTGCTTGGGCTGCGAGAGATTGTGGGTTTGACTCTGAGGCAAGGCCCATGGACTTTGTATGGTTGCCTATAATTGCTTTGTCCAATGGACTGTGTTGCCTATGAGTTTCCATTGGATTGATAGGCCAGGTACAGTCTTTTGCTTTTGTTTGGCCATGTTGTGTGCGCAGTCACTAGGATTATGTGAATTAATGTAGACTCAACTTCCCACTTCTCTGTGTTAGTGTAGTGGAAGGCTCTTTGCTTGGGCTGCGAGAGATTGTGATTTCGACTCTGAGGCAAGGCCAATGGACTTTGTATGGCTGCACGTAATGTAATTCCCTAGTCTGATGGACTGTGTTGCCTAAGGGTTTTCATTAGATTGATAGGCCAGGTATTGTCTTTTGCTTTTGTTTGGCCATGTTGTGTGCGCAGTCACTAGGATGATGTGAATTATTGTAGAATCACTTTCCCACTTCTCTGTGTTGGTGTAGTGGAAGGCTCTTTTCTTGGGCTACGAGTGGTTGTGGGTATGACTCTGAGGCAAGGCCCATGGACTTTGCATGGCTGCATGTAATTACCTAGTCCAATGGACTGTGTTGCCTATGAGTTTCCATTGGATTGATAGGCCAGGTACTGTCTTTTGCTTTTCTTTTGCCATGTTGTGTGCGCAGTCACCAGGATTATGAGAATTAATGTAGAGTCATCTTCCTACTTCTCTGTGTTGGTGTAGTGGTGGGCTCTTTGCTTGTCCTGCGAGAGGTTATGGGTTTGACTCTGAGGCAAGGTCCATGTACTTTGTATGGCTACATGTACTTGCCTAGTCCAATGGACTTTGTTACATATGAGTTTCTATTGGATTGATAGGCCAGGTAGTGTCTTTTGCTTTAGTTTGGCCATGTTGTGTGCGCAGTCACTAGGATTATGTGAATTAATGTAGAGTCAGTTTTCCACTTCTCTGTGTTGGTGTGGTGGTAGGCTCTTTGCTTGTCCTGCGAGAGGTTGTGTGTTCGACTCTGAGGCAAGGTCCATGTACTTTGTATGGCTACATGTAATTTCCTAGTCCAATGGACTTTGTTACATATGAGTTTCTATTGGATTGATAGGCCATTTTCTGTCTTTTGCTTTTGTTTGGCCATGTTGTGTGCGCAGTCACTAGGATTATGTACATTAATATAGAACCAGTTTCCCACTTCTCTGTGTTGGTGTCGTGGTAGGCTCTTTGCTTGGGCTACGCGAGGTTGTGGGTTCGACTCTGAGGCAAGGCCCATGGACTTTGTATGGCTGCGTGTAATTGCCGAGTCCAATGGTCTGTGTTGCCTATGAGTTTCCATTGGACTGATAGGCCTTGTACTGTCTTTTGCTTTTGTTTGGCCTTGTTGTGTGCGCAGTCACTAGGATTATGTGACTTAATGTAGAATCAGTTTTACACTTCTCTGTGTTGGTGTAGAGGTAGGCTCTTTGCTTGGGCTGCGAGAGGTTGTGGGTTAGCCTCTGAGGCAAGGCCCATGGACTTTGTATGGCTGCGTGTAATTGCCTAGTCCAATGAACTGTGTTACCTATGAGTTTCCATTGGATTGATAAACCAGGTACTGTTTTTTGCTTTTGTTTGGCCATGTTGTGTGCGCAGTCACTAGGATTATGTGAATTAATCTAGAGTCAGTTTCCCACTTCTCTGTGTTGGTGTAGTGGTAGGTTCTTTGCTTGGGCTGCTTGAGGTTGTGAGTTCGACTCTGAGGCAAGGCCCATGGACTTTGTATGGCTGCATGTAATTGCCTAGTCCAATGGATTGTGTTGCTTATGAGTTTCCATTGGATTGATAGGCCAGGTACTGTCTTTTGCTTTCGTTTGGCCATGTTGTGTGCGCAGTCACTAGGATTATGTGAATTAATGTAGATTCAATCTCCCACTTCTTTGTGTTGGTGTAGTGGTAGGCTCTTTTCTTTGGCTGCGAGAGATTGTGGGATTGACTCTGAGGCAAGGCCTATGGACTTTGTATGGCTGCATGAAATTCCCTTGGCTAATGGACTGTGTTGCCTATGAGTTCCCATTGGATTGCTAGGCCAGGTACTGTCTTTTGCTTTTGTTTGGCCATGTTGTGTGCGCAATCACTAGGATGATGTGAATTAATGTAGAATCAGTTTACCACTTCTCTGTGTTGGTGTAGTTGTAGGCTCTTTCCTTGGGCTACAAGAAGTTGTGGGTTCGACTCTGAGGCAAGGCTCATGGACTTTGTATGGCTGCATGTAATTGCCTAGTCCAATGAACTATATTGCCTATGAATTTCCATTGGATTGGTACTGTCTTTTGCTTTTGTTTGGCCATGTTGTGTGCACAGTCACTAGGATTATGTGAATTAATGTAGAGTCTTTCTCCCACTTCTCTGTGTTGGTGTAGTGGTAGGTTCTTTGCTTGGGCTACGACAGGTTGTGGGTTCGACTCTGTATGGCTGGATGTAATTTCCTAGTCCAAAGGACTATGTTGCCAATGAGTTTTCATTGGATTGATAGGCCATGTACTGTCTTTTGCTTTCGTTTTGCCATGTTGTGTGCGCAGTCACTAGGATTATGTGAATTAATGTAGAGTTGGTTTCCCACTTCTCTGTGTTGGTGTAGTGGTAGGTTCTTTGCTTAGGCTGCTTGAGATTGTGAGTTTGACTCTGAGGCAAGGCCCATGGACTTTGTATGGCTGCATGTAATTGCCTAGTCCAATGGATTGTGTTGCTTATGAGTTTCCATTGGATTGATAGGCCAGGTACTGTCTTTTGCTTTCGTTTGGCCATGTTGTGTGCGCAGTCACTAGGATTATGTGAATTAATGTAGATTCAATCTCCCACTTCTTTGTGTTGGTGTAGTGGTAGGCTCTTTGCTTAGGCTGCGAGAGATTGTGGGATTGACTCTGAGGCAAGGCCTATGGGCTTTGTATGGCTGCATGAAATTTCCTTGGCTAATGGACTGTGTTGCGTATGAGTTCCCATTAGATTGCTAGGCCAGGTACTGTCTTTTGCTTTAGTTTGGCCATGTTGTGTGCGCAGTCACTAGGATGATGTGAATTAATGTAGAGTCAGCTTCCTACTACCTTGTGTTGGTGTAGTGGTAGGCTTCTTGCTTGGGCTACGAGAGGTTGTGGGTTCGATTCTGAGGCAAGGCCAATGGACTTTGTATGGCTGCATGTAATGTAATTGCCTAGTCCAATGGACTGTGTTGCCTATATGTTTCCATTGGATTGATAGGCTAGATACTGTCTTTTGCTTTTGTTTGGCCATGTTGTGTGCGCAGTCACCAGGATTATGTGAAGTAATGTACAGTCAGTTCCCTACTTCTCTGTGTTGGTGTCGTGGTAGGCTCTTTGCTTAGGCTACGAGAGGTTGTGGGGTCGATCCTGAGGCAATCCCCATGGTCTTTGTATGGCTGCATGTACCTTTTTAGTCCAATGGACTGTGTTGCCTATGAGATTCCATTGGATTGGTAGGCCAGATACTGTTTTTTGCTTTTGTTTGGCCATGTTGTGTGCGCAGTCACTAGGATTATGTGTATTAATGTAGAGTCAGTTTCCCACTTCTCTGTGTTGGTGTAGTGGTAGGCTCTTTGCTTGGGCTATGAGCGGTTGTGGGTTCGACTCTGAGGCAAGGCCCATGGACTTTGTATGGCTGCATGTAATTGCCTAGTCCAATGGACTGTGATACCTATGAGTTTCCATTGGATTGATAGGCCAGGTACTGTCTTTTGCTTTTGTTTGGCCATACCACTCTATAATTAGGCGGACAGACAGGGTCATCTGTCGCCGAGACCATGAATGCCGAAGAGTGTGTTGTCTGCCGGGTGCTCGGGTTCGGCATATTGTGGATCGGATAGACAGATTGCTGGGTGGGGCTGGGGAAAACCCAGCGGTCATGGTGCACATCGGTACTAATGACAAAGTTAGAGGCAGGTGGAAGGTCCTTAAAAATGATTACAGGGAACTTGGAGAGAAGCTGAAGTCCAGGACCTCCAAGGTGGTGTTTTCAGAAATACTACCGATGCCACGAGCGTCACTAGAAAGACAGCGGGAGCTTAGGGAGATAAACACGTGGCTTAGAAATTGGTGCAGGAAGGAAGGGTTCGGGTTCATGGAGAGCTGGGCTGACTTCTTAGTCGACTACAGGCTCTACGGTAGGGACGGGCTGCACCTCAATGGGGAAGGTGCAGCTGTGCTGGGGGAGAAAATGGTCAGACGGATGGAGGAGCTTTTAAACTAGGATCTGGGGGGGAGAGAGGTTAGTGGAGCAAAAAAGGGGATAGATAGAGCAGATAGAGACAGTGAGATGGTAGTGGTCAATGAAGGATTAGGGGGACATGCAAGGAACGTAGGGAGGCTAGGAGTAATAAAGGTGTTAATAGGATTAAATGTCTACCAGCAAATGCAAGAAGTCTTGCAAACAAAATGAATGAATTGGAGACTCTTATGTTAACCATGGATTATGATGTGGTGGGCATTACGGAAATCGGCTGGATGAAAGCCATGACTGGGTGACAAACATACAGGGTTATCGTACATTTAGGAGGGACAGGAAAGACAAAAAAAGGTGCTGGGGTGTGTATATTTATCAAATCTAACCTAAAACCTGTGTTGAATGATGACATTGGGGGGAACTGCAACAATGTAGAGTCAGTATAGGTAAATGTACATGGGGAGGAGAATAATGGAAAAATGCTAATTGGAGTTTGCTAAAAGCCTCCTAACATACTTGAACAAATAGAGGGTGAAATACTGGAACAAATTGAAAAGGCAGCTAATAATAATAATAATCGGGTTCTTATTATGGGGGATTTCAACTATCCAGACATACAGTGGGACATGGAATCTTCTGGTTGTGCTAAAAGCTGTAAATTCTTATCTACCATTCAAGACCATTTCCTCTCTCAGATGGTAGATGAACCGACGAGGGGAGATAATTTGTTAGATTTGGTTCTGTCAAATAGACCGGATATAATTTCAGATCTACAGGTCCGGGAGCACTTGGGCACCAGCGATCATAATATGATAAGCTTCAACATAATATTCAATAGAACATTTCAAAGGGGAAATGCTAAAACCTGGAATTTTAGGATAGCTGATTTCAATAAATTAAGGGAAGAGCTTAAATGTGTAGATTGGGACAAAGTCATGGTAGCTGGGGATACTGAACATAAATGGGAAAAGTTTAAGGATATATTGCTAGAGTCCTGTAAAAAACTTATACCCTCTGGTAATAAAACGTCCCGGAATAAAAAGAAACCACTATGGATAAATAAGACTGTACAAAGTATAATAAAACAAAAACAAAGGGCGTTTAAAATCTTGAAGGCTGAGAATACAGAAATAGCATTGCAGGAGTATAAAGATATCAATAGGCAATGCAAAAAAGAAATCAAACAAGCAAAACTAGCTACTGAAATAAAAATCGCCAATGACATTAAAATAAATCCCAATATCTTTTATAAATACATTAATGCCAAAAGGAAAACAAAGGATAGTATTGGCCCCTTAAAATATAATAACAAGTTAGTTATAGAGGACAAACAAAAGACTGAGATATTAAATAGGCATTTCTCATCTGTGTTCACCAAGGAACTGACTGTACCAGGCATCATTCAACAAGTGAAAAATCAAAGTTCACCACCCGATATAATTAGTTTAACACAAGAAGAAGTACGCCTACGTCTGAGTAAATTAAACATTGACAAATCCCCAGGCCCAGATGGCATTCATCCACGAATATTGAGGGAATTGAGCTCCGTAATTGACAGACCGCTGTATCTCATCTTTTTAGACTCGCTTGTAACAGGGTTGGTGCCTCAGGATTGGAGGATTGCTGATGTGGTACCGATATTTAAGAAAGGTAAGAGGGTAGATCCAGGCAACTACCGTCCAGTAAGCCTGACATCAGTAGTATGCAAAGTTTTTGAGGGCATTTTAAGGGATGACATGCAAAAATATGTTGCAGAAAATAATATAATAACTGACAGACAGCATGGATTCATGAAAGATAAGTCGTGTCTAACCAACCTGTTGGGGTTCTATGAGGGGGTAAGTGCAAACCTGGATATTGGTAATGCAGCTGATGTGATTTATTTGGACTTTGCAAAGGCATTTGATACTGTACCACATAATAGGCTTATACTAAAGCTCCAGAAGCAAGGACTGGGGGAAACTATATGCAACTGGGTAAGGAATTGGCTAAAAGATAGGATACAAAGTGTAGTCATAAATGGAACATTCTCTAAATGGGCCATAGTCAGCAGTGGGGTGCCGCAGGGATCTGTGCTAGGACCAATTCTATTTAATCTCTTTATTAATGACCTTGTGGATGGGATTGATAGTAAAGTGTCAGTCTTTGCTGATGACACCAAACTATGTAGGATATTAAAAACTGACCTTGATAGTATAATATTACAAAAAGATCTGGATAAGATGTCAGAATGGGCAGATACTTGGCAAATGAGATTTAATGTTAATAAATGTAAAGTAATGCACCTAGGACGGAGTAATCCTATAACTGCGAATACATTAAATGGAAGTAAACTCGGGACTACAGAACAGGAGAAGGACTTGGGTATTCTCATTACAAATAAGCTGAGCAGCAGCGCTCAATGTCAAGCAGCAGCTGCAAAAGCAAACAAGATTCTAGGGTGTATAAAAAGAGAGATTAGATCCCGCAATCCCAACGTATTATTACCCCTCTATAAATCACTTGTAAGGCCACATCTGGAATATGGGATCCAGGTTTGGACTCCACATTTTAAAAAGGACATTCAGAAGTTAGAGTCAGTTCAAAGGCAGGCAACTAGACTACTACAAGGAATGGAAGGCCTCCGATATGATGAAAGGTTGAAAAAGTTAGATATGTTTAGCTTAGAAAAAAGACTTCTCAGAGGAGATCTCATTTATATGTATAAATATATGTGTGGTCAATATAAAGGACTGGCACATGACTTATTTCTTCCGAAGACAATACTAAGGACCAGGGGGCACTCACTGCGAGTGGAAGAAAAGCGATTCCGACAGCTAAATAGGAAAGGGTTCTTTACAGTTAGAGCAGCCAGACTGTGGAATACCCTACCACAAGAGGTAGTTATGGCAGATACTATAACAGCTTTCAAAAAAGGGCTGGATGATTTCCTCAGTACACACAACATTGTTGGTTATAAATGACTTAGTGACCAAATGTAGGAAGGTTGAACTAGATGGACCTAGGTCTTTTTTCAACCTTAGTAACTATGTAACTATGTAAAACTATGTAACTATGTTGTGTGCGCAGTCACTAGGATTATGTGAATTAATGTAGAGTCAGCTTCCCACTTCTCTGTGTTGGTGTAGTGGAAGGCTATTTGCTTGGGCTACGAGTGGTTATGGGTTCGACTCTGTGGCAATACCCATGGACTTTGTATGGCTGCATGTAATTGCCAAGTTCAATGGACTGTGTTACCTATGAGTGCCCATTGGATAGATAGACCAGGTACTGTCTTTTGCTTTTGTTTGGCCATGTTGTGAGCGCTGTCACTAGGATTATGTGAATTAATGTAGAGTCAGGTTCCCAATTATCTGTGTTGGTGTAGTGGTAGGCTCTTGGCTTTTGCTACGAGAGGTTGTGGGTTCGACTCTGAGGTAAGGCCCATGGACTTTGTATGGTTGCATGTAATTGCCTAGTCCAATGGACCGTGTTTCCATTGGATTGATAGGCCAGGTACTGCCTTTCGTTTGGCCATGTTGTGTGCGCAGTCACTAGGATTATGTGAATTAATGTAGAGTTAGTTTCCCACTTCTCTGTGTTGGTGTAGTGGTAGGTTCTTTGCTTGGGCTGCGAGAGGTTGTGAGTTCGACTTTGAGGCAAGGCCTATGGACTTTGTATGGCTGCATGTAATTGCCTAATCCTATGAACTGTGTTGCCTTTGAGTTTCCATTGGATTGATAGGCCAGGTACAGTCTTTTGCTTTTGTTTGGCCATGTTGTGTGCGCAGTCACTAGGATTATGTGAATTAATGTAGAGTCAGTTTCCCACTTCTCTGTGTTGGTGTAGTGGTAGGCTCTTTGCTTGGGCTACGAGAAGTTGGGGGTTCGACTCTGAGGCAAGGCCCATGTACTTTGAATGGCTGCATGAAATTGCCTAATCCTATGAACTGTGTTGCATTTGAGTTTCCATTGGATTGATAGGCCAGGTACAGTCTTTTTCTTTTGTTTGGCCATGTTGTGTGCGCAGTCACTAGGATTATGTGAATTAATGTAGAGTCAGTTTCCCACTTCTCTGTGTTGGTGTAGTTGTAGGCTCTTTCCTTGGGCTACAAGAAGTTGTAGGTTCAACTCTGAGGCAAGGCTCATGGACTTTCTATGGCTGCATGTAAATGCCTAGTCAAATGAACTATATTGCCTATGAGTTTCCATTGGATTGTTAAGCCAGGTACTGTCTTTTGCTTTTGTTTGGCCATGTTGTGTGCACAGTCACTAGGATTATGTTAATTAATGTAGAGTCCTTCTCCCACTTCTCTGTGTTGGTGTGGTGGTAGGCTCTTTGCTTTGGCTACAAGAGGTTGTGGGTTCGACTCTGAGGCAAGGCCCATGGACTTTGTATGGATGCATGTAATTGTTTAGTCCAATGGACTGTGTTGCCTATGAGTTTCCATTGGATTGATAAGCCAGGTACTTTCTTTTGCTTTTTTTTGGCCATGTTGTGTGCGCAGTCGGTAGGATTATGTGAATTAATGAAGAGGCAATTTCCTACTTCTCTATGTTCGTGCAGTGGTAGGCTCTTTGCTTGGGCTGCGAAAGGTTGTGGGTTTGACTCTGAGGCAAGGCCTATAGACTTTTTATGGTCCCATGTAATTGCCTAGTCCAATGGACTGTGTTACCTATGTGTTTCCATTGGATTGATAGGCCAGGTATTGTCTCTTGCTTTTGTTTGGCCATGTCGTGTGCGCAGTCGGTAGGATTATGTGAATTAATGTAGAATCAGTTTCCCAGTTCTCTTTGTTGGTGTAGTGGTAGGCTCTTTGCTTGGGCAGAGAGAGGTTGTTGGTTTGACTCTGGGGCAAGGCCCATGGACATTGTATGGCTGCATATAAATTGCCTAGTCAAATGGACTGTGTTACCTATGAGTTTCCATTGGATTGATAGGCCCGGTACTGTCTTTTGCTTTTGACTTGCCCATCCCAGGGCTATGGGACACCCGGTGCCGGGCCGGACTAGTCCGGGGGTCGTCAGTGGTGGCGGGGCCCGGCTCCGTGGCCCTGGTGGGTGTCAATTAATATGGCTGGTGACTTGGGAGTAATTAAAGTCTTTATTTCGTGATGCCACCTGTGGTTTGCGGCTATTAAGCCGCCGCTGCTGTGTGAGGCCTCCGGGGTGATGATATGCCAGCAATGGTGGTACTGCTCCCCACAGGTGGAGCGGTGCCCTGGGGACACTGTTGGTGCTCGTGAGAGTCTATGGTGTTGTGTGGATAACACGGTGCAGGGCCGACAGGCAATGAAAGAAACAGGCACAAACAACAGTCTCTTTACCTTCTCCTCTTTTACTTCACAAACGGTTAGTCCTGGGAGACCATTACAGGTGGTAGAGGGCTCCGGCCGGCCTGGAAATAACTGAGATGTCGTTTTGGCCAGATGAGTATGAGGCCTACTCCTGTTCTTTTCCTTACTGTGATAGGACCCTGCTCTCTGAATTTAGCAATGGCCCTCTTGCTGCGGGGACTGGTGGTACGTCCCTCTCCCTGTGTGGTAGGCTGCGCAGGCCCTCTCTGCTGCTTCTCTGCTGGAGTCCACACCGGGCCCTGATGATGCAGCTGTACCTTCGGGCTGTTTATGGGCCAGGTGCTTGCAGCTCTCCTGCCCTTCGGATTCGGCTATCAGGGAGTATTTTAGGCCCTGGTGGCCACAGACTTTGATGTCCGAGTCTCTTCTGTGCCTCTCTGCTCCTCCTGCTTCCCTGGGCCAAGCTGCTCCAGCTCTAGGCCCCAGTTCCACAGGACAGCACACTCTGCGTCTGTACTCTCTGCTTTCTCCTACCAACTGAACACTAACCCCTCCCTCAGGTCAGGCTTAAGGAATGCTCCCTGGAATTCCAGGTTCAGAGCTCCCCCTGCTGGCCTGAGGGAGGAACTGCGTTGGATGTTAAACTTACTGGCCAATAGACCTCCCAATTACCTCCAAGTTCAGCATTAACCCTTTTGAGGGGCAATGCTGTTGTGGCGACCAGGTCCTGGGGCACCACACTCCCCCTTAGTTAAACTCAGTTCTCCTGGACTGAAGAAAACAAAACAAAACATGTTACAACCTTAACCCCATTACGACCGCGTTACGTTTTAAAACGGCACCAAAAAAGGGTACTTATTCCTTTCTGCCGTTTTAAAACGGCGGGCAGAAATAAGTGTATAGCGCCCCCCAGCGTCAGAAAATCTCCGGGTTTTCAGCTACCGGGGGTAGCTGAGACCCTGGAGATCATGATTCGGGCCGGTTTTTCCGGTCCCCAGTCACGTGATGACCGGTATACACCGTATACCGATCATCAAGTTATAGTAAATGACCACGCCGGTAAAAAATGATTTATCTCCCATCTGGCATGATCAAACATGTCAGATGGGAGATAAATCTCTTTCCTGGTTCCCTCCGGTCCCCCGGTGTCCCCAAAGTGCCCCCCCCGACCCCCAACCCCCTCCCGAAAATCCAAGATGGCCGCGCGCACCGGCGAGCACAGCAGCGCGCCGGTCACATTCACACTGTTCCTATGGTTTCTGAAACCTGCTCCCCAGGCCCTGCCAAGTCACCCCCTATCCCCACCTCGGTGTTCCCCGGTGTCCTACATACCTGTCGGAGCGCTGATCCCCCGCGGCCCCCTCCTCCGGCTCCTTCACAGCAGACGCCGGTCACATGTGCAGAGTGCGGCTGTCAGCTTCCTGTGTTCAGGACGCTGGCTGCTGCTGCTGCTCGGCACTGTGCAGCTGTGACCCAGGGAGAGTGGGTGCAGATTCTTTGCACCCACTCTCCTCAAATGGAGGGTCTGCACTCCTAGAAAATGGGGGATACGTTCCCTGAACGTGTCCCCCATATTCTAGAAGGTCCAGAGGCGACGTGGGACGTCCAAATGGATTACAGCGGATTTTTTTTTTCTTTTCAATAAACTGGTGAATCAGGGAATGTTTTTGGGGAGTGTTTTTTCAAATAAATTTATTTTTTGTTGTCATTTTTTTTTTTTTATTACTGTCAATTAGTTATGTCTGGTATCAAATAGATGCCGTGACATAACTAATTGCTGGGCTTGATGCCAGTTGACATTTCACATCTGGTATCAACCCCATTTATTACCCCGTTTGCCAACGCACCAGGGCGCGGGATGAGCTGGGGCGAAGCGCCAGGATTGGCGCATCTAATGGATGCGCCACTTCTGGGGCGGCTGCGGCCTGCTATTTTTAGGCTGGGAAGAGTCCAATAACCATGGCTCTTCCCACCCTGAGAATACCAGACCCCAGCTGTCAGCTTCACCTTGGCTGGTGATCTAATTTGGGGGGACCCCATGTTTGTTTTGTTTTTTTTTAATTATTTATTTATAAATAATTAAAAAAAAAACAGCTTGGGGAGCCCTCCAAATTAATCACCAGACAAGATGAAGCTGTCAGCTGTGGTTTGCAGGCTACAGCTGTCTGCTTTACCCTAGCTGGCTATCAAAAATAGGGGGGACCCCACGTCATTTATTTTAATTTTTTTTTTTTTGGGCTAAATACAAGGCTAGGCATCCTTTAGTGCCACATGAAAGGCACTAAAGGGCGCCAGCTTAGAATATGCAGGGGGTGGGACGTTATATATGTTTGACATCTATCCAATCATCCACTGTAGCATTTTAGGCTATGTGCCCACAATCAGAGTTTGCAGCGTTTTGGGCGCAGAGTGTTTTGCCTGCATCCATAGCGCTGCATTGTGCAGTAGAAGGAGTTTTAGAAATCCCATGCCCACTGTGTTTCTTTTCTCCGCAGCATACACTGACCTGTGGCGCAGCTTCCCGAACCTCAGAATGTCAATTTATGCTGCGGAGACAAGAGTGTTCTCTGCAGGTAGAATAGAACTAAAGTCCACAGCAGCCTGAACCCAAATCGTGGGCATGGGCAACTGCGTTCTCCCGTGGACAACACTCACATCTCTGCAGGAAGGCTGACACTGTGTACTAGATGCCGTGTCGCTGGATCATATCCACATAGCCTAAAAATGAGAAATTTGTTGCTACAGCAACATTTTTGTGAAGTACCTGTGGATTCAAAATGCTTACTATACTCCTGAATAAAATCCTTGAGGGGTCCAGTTTCCAAAATGAGGTCACTTGTGGGGGGTTTCTGATGTATAGGTACCCAAGGGGCCCTGCTAATGTGACATGGTGCATGCAATTTACTTCAACTTTTCCAAAATTCAAATGGTGCTCCTTCCATTCCAAGCCCTCCCATTTATCCAAACAAAGGTTTATGGCCACATGTGGGGTATCCCTGCACTCACAAGAAATTAGATAACAACCTGTGGGGTACACGTTTTGTTGTTGCCTCTTGAAAAAGTGAGAAATATGTCGCTAAATCAACATTTCTGTGAAAAAAATGAAAATTTCAATATGGCAACCTAAGCTTATCAAATTCTGTGAAGTATTCGTGGATTCAAAATGCTCAATATACACCTAGATAAAAGCCTTGAGGTGTCTTGTTTCCAGAATGGGGTCACTTGTGGGGGACCTCCACTGTTTAGGCACCTTAGGGGCTTTCCAAATGCGACATAGCGTCCGCTAATTATTCCAGCCAATTGTTTAGTCAAATGGCACTTTTTCCCTTACCGAGCCCTGCTGTGCATCCAAACAGTTGATTTCCACCACACATAAGGTATCAGCATACTCAGGAGAAATTGCACAATAAATTTTATGCTGATATTTTTCCGTGTACTCTTGTTAAAAAAAAAGCTATCTGGTTGAAGTAACAATTTTGTGGTAAAAATATATTTTTTTTATTTTCACAGCTCAACATTATAAACTTCTGTGAAGCACCTGGGGGTTCAGGGTACTCACCAAACATCTAGATAAATTCCTTGAGGGGTCTATTTTCCAGAATGGGGTCACTTGTGGGGGACCTCCACTGTTTAGGCACCTCAGGGGCTCTCCTAATGTAACATGGCGTCCGCTATTGATTCCAGCCAATTTTGCAGTCAAGTTGCACTCCTTCTCTTCCGAGCCCTGCAGTGTGCCCAAACAGTTGATTTCCACCATGTAAAGATATCACCAAACTCAGGAGAAATTGCGCAATAAATTTCATGGTGATGTTTTTCCTGTTACCCTTGTGAAAAAAGCTACCTGGTTGAAGTAACAATTTTGTGGTAAAATTTAATTTTTTTATTTTCATGGCTCAACATTATAAACTTCTGTAAAGCACCTGGAGGTTTAGGGTACTCACCAAACATCTAGATAAATTCCTTGAGGGGCCTAGTTTCCAATATGGGGTCACTTGTGGGGCTTTTTTTGCTGTTTACGTACCTTAGGGGTCCTCCAAATGCAACATGGTGCCCACAATCTTTTTCAGCAAAATTTCCTTTCCAAAATTCAAATATTGCTCCTTTCGTTCCAAGCCCTCCCATTTCTCCAAACAAAGGTTTCAGACCACAAGTGAGGTATCACCACGCTCATAAAAAAGTGGGTAACAAACATTGGGGTCAAATTTTTGGAATTACCTCTTGAAAAAGTGAAAAAATTGATGCTAAAGCAACATTTGTGAGAAAAAAATGAACATTTTCAATGTGACAATGTAACGTTATCAAAATCTGTGAAGTACCTGTGGGTCCAAAATGCTCACTATACCCCTAGATAGAAGCCTTGAGGGGTCTAGTTTCCAAAATGGTGTCACTTGTGAGGGGTTTCTGCTGCTTAGGTACCTTAGCGGACCTGTAAATGCAACATGGTGCCCGCAATCTATTTCAGCCAAATTTGCTTTCCAAAATTCAAATATTGCTCCTTTCGTTCCAAGCCCTCTCATTTCTCCAAACAAAGGTTTCAGACCACAAGTGAGGTATCACCACGCTCATAAAAAAGTGGGTAACAAACATTGGGGTCAAATTTTTGGAATTACCTCTTGAAAAAGTGAAAAAATTGATGCTAAAGCAACATTTTTGAGAAAAAAATGAACATTTTCAATGTGACAATGTAACGTTATCAAAATCTGTGAAGTACCTGTGGGTCCAAAATGCTCACTATACCCCTAGGTAGAAGCCTTGAGGGGTCTAGTTTCCAAAATGGTGTCACTTGTGAGGGGTTTCTGCTGCTTAGGTACCTTAGCGGACCTGTAAATGCAACATGGTGCCCGCAATCTATTTCAGCCAAATTTGCTTTCCAAAATTCAAATATTGCTCCTTCTGTTCCGAGCCCTCCCATTTGTCCAAACAAAGGTTTCTGACCACAAGTGGGGTATCGGCGCGCTCATAAGAAAGTGGGTAACAAGTTTTGGGGTTCATTTTGTTGTGTTATTTCTTCTAAAAGTGAATAAATTTGGGGTAGAGCAACATTTTAGGTAAAATTTTATTTTTTGCTTTTTTTCATTCCTCTTTGCTTTAGTTCCTGTGAAGCACCTGAAGGGTTAATAAACTTCTTGGATGTGGTTTTGAGTACTTTGAGGGGTGCTGTTTTGAGAATGGTGTCACTTTTAGGTATTTTCTGTCACTTAGGCCTCTCAAAGTCACTTCAAATGTGATGTGGTCCCTAAAAAATAGTTTTGTGAATTTTGTTGAAAAAATGAGAAATTGCAGATGAACTTTGACCCCTTCTAACTTCCTAACCCCAAAAAATTTTGTTTCAGAAATTGCGCTGATGTAAAGTAGACAAGTGGGAAATGTTATTTATTAACTATTTTGTGTGACATAACTCTCTGGGTTAAGGGCATAAAAATTAAAAGTTTGAAAATTGCAAAATTTTCAAAATTTTCATCAAATTTCCGATTTTTTCACAAATAAAAGCAAAAAATATCGTTCTAAATTTATAACTATCATGAAGTCCAATATGTCATGAAAAAACAATGTCAGAATCATTGGGATCCGTTGAAGCGTTCCAGAGTTATAACCTCATAAAGGGACACTGGTCAGAATTGCAAAAAATGGCCTGGGCATTAAGGACAAAACTGGCTTCGTCCTTAAGGGGTTAAACAACTATAAGAGTCCAGTGTGGCTCCCTGCCGGGTGTCCATTACACTGCTCCATGGGGGACCCGCCGCGATAAAACCCCCAACGTAGGCTCTGGGCGTGCGTCAGAGCATTGATGACCCCACTCTATGTACGCCGGACGGGTTTTTCTTCAGGGGTGCTGAGCACACTGGTGCTAACTATGTACAATTAGAGTGTTGGCCACCCATACATAGTCCAGTGGCCCAATTGTCCATTTACTTAATCAACTAAAACAAAACATTACATACAAGACATTTTCACATAACTATATACATTCTAATAGGTACTTTTTCTTTTTATGTTCTATACCTTGGAGGGGGCTGTCCCCGAGTGCTACGTTGGGACCGGCGTAGCTCTGGGGTTTGTCCCTGACTACTTGGAGTGTCTGCCCCCTCTGTGTTACTGGTAGGCCTAACCCTGACAGGTATGCGTGTTTGTTGCCTACGGGGTCTCAGATTCGCCAAGGGTACGACAGGTTCACCACTGGCAGGGGGTTGATTCTCCTGTTCTACTGCTGGCGTGTCATCTTGTGCTGGGGCGGACAGTTCCTTAGATGGATCTGGAACCTCTTCTGTCTCTGGCTCGACCAACTGCGGGAACGTCAAGACTGGTACCACTATGGCATTATTTATTCGGGTCCAAGTTTTGGGGAATTTGCCAAGGATTGTTTGTATCATCTCTTCCTCTTTTTCTTGAATTTCTTCCACTTCTTTTTGGATTTTGCACCGCTCAGGGCACGCTTAAAGGCGGTCTCTGGACACTGTGTGATAAGTCTTTCCTTAATCTTTGCTTATGAGGCATACCTTACTATTGTCAAAGTTGGAGGGAATAATGGTGTAGGGTTCATTCTCCCACTGATCATCTAATTTATGCGCCCTACGCTTTTTCTTGAGGACCTGTTCTCCAGGTGCTAAGGGAGTTGCTGGGGCTGTTTGATTGTAGTTCTGCTCTTGTCTCGTTCTTGTTTGGGACAGGCTCTTTTCTACGCATTCCTGGACTTTGCGGTACTGCTGTTGTCGCTCTGTATCCCAATCTTCTATCTCTTGAACCGCTTCAGGTGACACAGTTCCCATCTCAAAGTCTACAGGTAACTTGCCAGGTCTTGCTCGCATCAAGTAAGCAGGGCTGCAGTTGGTCGAGTTTACTGGGATATGTTTATACAGGTCTACCAGATCTGGTAACTTCTCTGGCCATTGGTTTCTTTCTTCCAGAGGTAGAGTCTTGAGCATATCAATAACCACATGGTTCATCTTCTCGCACAATCCATTGGTTTGGGGGTGGTACGGTGTTGTTCTGATTTTCTTACAGCCGTACATGTTACAGAACTCTTGGAACACTTCTGCCTCGAATGCAGGACCTTGATCAGTCAGTACCCTTTCCGGATAACCGTGAGGTTGACAAAAGTATGCCTGAAATGCTCTAGCTGCTGTTCTGGCTGTCTGGTCCTTCCCAGGCACTACTACCAGGAAACGAGAATAATGGTCCACAATGGTGAGGGCGTACACATAGCCTGACCGGCTTGGTGTTAACTTCACGTGGTCCAGGGCCACCAACTCCAAGGGCTGCTTCGTGACAATTGGCTGTAGGGGAGACCTCTGGCTGGCATCATCCTTCCGCCTCAGGTTACACGGACCACAGTCTCGGCACCACTTCTCGACTGTCTTTCTCATGTGCACCCAGTAGAACCGATCGCGGAGTAGGGTCTCCAACTTCTTTCACCCGAAGTGTCCTGCTTTATCATGGTAAGCTGCTAGGACCATTGGAGCATCCCTCTGTGGGACCACTATCTGCCAGACGAGTTCATTCGTTCGCCAGTTGACATATCTCTTGCAGAGCTTGCCTTGGTAGGTGAACAGTCGTCCCCTCTCCTTCCACAACTGCTGGGCTTCTTGTGGAGCGTCTGGACCAAGATGGGTCTCAGCTTGTGCTAGATTTTCTTTGACCAATCGCACGGCCGGGTCACCGTTCTCTGTCTCTTCTCAATTATGGTGGAGTAATGGGTTGACCGAGACCTCGTGCTGGCTCGAGCGCTTCACTCCTACAGCATGCTTACACTGGGAAACACCTTGGTGATGGAAAGACGGTAACTCTATCTCTTCGAGTTCATCCAGGTCTTCTCCAGACTCGGGTAAGTGAGGCATTCTGGACAGCGCATCAGCATTGTTATTCTTCTTGCCAGCCCGATACTTGATGGTAAAGTCAAAGTTAGACAGCCGGGCCATCCATCGCTGCTCCAACGTACCTAACTTGGCTGTTGCCAGATGTGTCAATGGGTTGTTGTCCGTGAAGATGGTGAACTTGGCCGATGCCAGATAGTGCTTGAAGCGTTCAGTCACTGCCCAAACAATAGCGAGGAACTCCAGCTTGTAGGAACTGTAGTTTTCTGGATTCCTTTCTGTGGGACGAAGCTTCCTACTGGCGTAATTTATCACCTTCTCCCGGCCTCCCTGCACCTGGGACAGAACTGCTCCCAGTTCCACGTTGCTGGCGTCTGTGTACAGTACAAACGGCTGGCTGTAGTCAGGGTAGGCCAGAATTTCTTCTCCCGTGAGAGCCCCTTTCAGCCGGACAAAAGATGTTTCTATTTGACTGTTCCATTCAAATGGAGGGCTTTGCTTCTTAGCCTTCTTTGGCTGCCCCACCAAGAGATCTTGAAGAGGCGCTGCTATCTTGGTGAAACCATCAATGAATCTTCGGTAGTAGCCCACCAGCCCAAGGAACTGCCGCACCTCCTTTACCGTGGTGGGTCTTGGCCAGTCCTTGATTACGGTGACTTTCTCCGGATCAGGTGCCACACCTTCTGCGCTGACCACATGACCCAGGTACTGTACCTTTGGCTTCAAGAGGTGACATTTGGACGGCTTTATCTTCAGGCCATACTCCGACAAGGACTCAAACACTTCTGCTAAGTGCCTCAGGTGGTCTTCGTAGGTCTTGGAGTAGACTATGACGTCATCCAGGTACAATAGCACGGTTTCAAAGTTGTGATGGCCCAAGCAGCACTCCATCAATCTCTGAAATGTCCCTGGGGCATTGCAGAGCCCGAACGGCATACAATTGAACTCGCAGAGACCCATTGGTGTCGTGAATGCAGTCTTCTCCTTGTCCGCCTCTGCCACGGGAACCTGCCAATACCCACTGGTGAGATCCAGGGTGGAGAAATAATTAGCTGATTTTAAGGCTGTTAGTGACTCTTCTATTCTGGGTAATGGATAAGCATCTTTATGTGTAATGCGGTTAATTTGTCTGTAATCTTCACACATTCTCATTATACCATCTTTTTACTTTACGAGCACTAGTGGAGCTGCCTCCTTCATTTCCCGTAACATTTCTTTGGCACGCTGATACTGTACTGGGGGTACAGGGCGGTATCTCTCTTTAATGGGATGATGATCACCCGTGGGGATTTGATGTTTAACCCCTTTTACCTGCCCAAAATCTAGGGGGTGTTTGCTGAAGACCCGCTCGTACTCCTGTACCACCCGGTAAACCCCATGCTTTTGGTGTGAGGGGGTGGAGTCGGTGCCCACATGTAATTTTTGGCACCAGTCTTCCAGCTGTCCCTTGGAGCTATTGTCTTCCGCCTGGTCGGACGGGATCAAGGGTTCCACTGCTTTGATGGTATTGTTACTGACAGTGTACAGTTTTGCTACAGTGGCGTATCGGGGCAATTTGGCTTCCTCCTCCCCACAATTCAGGACACGGACGGGCACTCTTCCCTTGCGGACGTCTGCTACCCCTCTGGCTATCAGGACTCCAGGCCTGCTGTCTGAATACACCGGTTCTACCAAGGCCTGGTAATCTTGACCCTTGAGGCCTATTGCTGCCCGACACCATATCAACATTTCACTTCTTGGGGGTATTGCAATGGGGAGGGGGTCACTTAGCCTCACACTGCCAATTTCTCCTCCGGCCAGCTCTACCTGCTGCCTCCTCATCAGGGCTCGGATTTCCCTCTGTAGGGCACGCTGCTGCCCGGTGCTGGCAGTTTCAGACGCCTGCTGCAACAAAATTATCACTTCGGCAATACAATTTTCCATCACATTTGTACCAATGGTTAGCAGTGGGTTAGATTCCTTGCGATCAATATCTACAATTATCATCCCCTGACATGGCAATTCTACCCGCCCCACTTTAATGGTTACTTCCTTGTACCCAATTTGAGGCAAGGGCTGACCATTACTGGCCACAATTGTTAAATCATCATCTGGGCCATGGTCAATGTCTGAATCAGCCCAATATCTTTTGTACAGTTTATAAGGGATGGCTATTACCTGGGACCCCGTATCCAGGAGGGCATTCAAAGGGATCCCATCCAGCACAATAGGAAGGACCGGGCGTCCTCCCACATACTTGCTGCGACTGGGGTTTGAGCCGGGCTTCCTTACACATGGGGGTTGGCTCCTGGCCCCAGGTTCGGCCCGTTTAAAGGACAGTGTCTTGCAATATGGCCCGCCTAGCTGCAGCGGCGGCAGATCGGTTGTCCCGTTAAATCATACCGGTCTGTGTCTTTTCCTCGGGTCGGCGGAATCCTTCTCTGTCGCATCCATGGGACGTCATCTGGGCTGGAGGCCAACTCGATTCTTGCAGGCGATGGGGTTACTTGTAGAGACTGCACGGTCTTGGCAAGGGCAGCAACAGTCTTGGTCAGCTCCTGGACCTGCTGTCTGAGCTCTGCAGCGGGACCCTTATCCAGGGACTGCAGCTCAGCCCCTGCAGCGGCTCGTGTTGCAGGCACCACCCTGGGTACGTGATAGCAAGAGGCCGGAGGGGTACTGGGTCATTCGGTGTAGATTCTCTCAGTACCCGGATAGCCTGATCCTTAAACTTTGCAAAGCCCAGAGCAGGGTTCTGCAGGACCATGATACGCAGCTGGGTCCTGTGGGCATCTGAAAGGAGCCCTTCTATGAACTGCTCAGTTAGGAGTTTGTCTTCTTCACGTACATTCTCTGGCTCCACCTGTTTAATTGCTTTCAGGGCCTCCTGCAAGTTTAAGGCATAGTCCCGTATGCTGTCTGTGGCCCGTTGTTTGCACCCAAAGAATCTCATCTTTATTTCTGCTGCGGTGCGGGTGTCAAAAGTACTCTTTAGCTTGGCCAGTATCTGGGTTGCTGTCCCTTTATCTGTATCAGGCCAGGACTTCACTTCACGCTGGGCCGCGCCGGCTAGCTGCCCCATTAATATGCCCACCTTCTGGCTCTCAGTCAGAGGATACACCCAGAACAAGCTGTGCAGCCTTTCTCTGAAGTCGCTCAAGGTATGGGACTCCCCGGAGTACTGCGGCAGCCATTCTGCTCCCGGGATGTACGGCATTGTGATCGGCATTACCGGCGCTACAGCGGGGGCTGGGGCGACGGCGACTGGGATTACATCGGCCGGTGCTGCTGCGTCTTGAGCTACTACAGCCACCTGCTCTCCCTCTGTGTCGGGCCCTGATGATGCAGCTGTACCTTCGGGCTGTTTATGGGCCAGGTGCTTGCAGCTCTCCTGCCCTTCGGATTCGGCTACCAGGGAGAATTTTAGGCCCTGGTGGCCACAGACTCTGATGTCCGAGTCTCTTCTGTGCCTCTCTGCTCCTCCTGCTTCCCTGGGCCAAGCTGCTGCAGCTCTAGGCCCCAGTTCCACAGGACAGCACTACTCTGCGTCTGCACTCTCTACTTTCTCCTACCAACTGAATACTAACCCCTCCCTCAGGTCAGGCTTAAGGAATGCTCCCTGGAATTCCAGGTTCAGAGCTCCCCCTGCTGGCCTGAGAGAGGAACTGCGTTGGATGTTAAACTTACTGGCCAATAGACCTCCCAATTACCTCCAAGCTCAGCATTAACCCTTTGGAGGGGCAATGCTGTTGTGGCGACCAGGTACTGGGGAGACACACTTTTGTTTGTCCATGTTGTGTGCGCAGTCGGTAGAATTATGTGAATTAATGTAGAAACAGTTTCCCATTTCTCTGTGTTGGTGTAGTAGTAGGCTCTTTTCTTGGGCTGCGAGAGGTTGTGGGTTTGACTCTGAGGCAAGGCCCATGGATTTTGTATGGCTGCATGTAATTGCCTAGTCCAATGGACTGTGTTGCCTATGAGTTTCCATTGGATTGATAGGCCAGGTACTGTCTCCTGCTTTTGTTTGGCCATGTTGTGTGCGCAGTCACTAGAATTATGTGAATTATTCAAGAATCAGTTTCCCACTTCTCTGTGTTGGTGTAGTGGTAGGCTCTTTGCTTGGGCTGCGAGAGATAGTGAGTTTCGACTTTGAGGCAAGGCTCATGGACTTTGTATGGCTGCATGTAAATGCCTAGTCTAATGGACTGTGTTGCCTATGCGTTTCCAATGGATTGATAGGCCAGGTACTGGCTTTTGCTTTTGTTTGGCCATGTTGTTGCGCAGTCACTAGGATTATGTGAATTAATGTAGAATCAGTTTCCCACTTCTCTGTGTTGGTGTAGTGCTGCAAATATCTTTGCACTAGTGGAACAATACAGAAGTCCAACAGCCACTTTTAGGATACCACTAAGTTCACTCAGTGTTTGCTAGTATAATGGCTTAGTAACAATGAGTTTGATTGTGCAATGCAGGCAGACGTGCTGCAAATATCTTTGCACTCGTGGGACAATACAGAAGTCCAACTACCACGTTTAGGATGCCACTAAGTTCACTCAGTGTTTGCTAGTATAATAGCTTAGTAACAATGAGCTTGAGTGTGCAAAGGGCAGGAGGGTACAGTGGCAGAGTTGTGGGTCTGGGTAGAGGAAAGGAAGCCTGCCTTTCTATCCCTCCTAATGGGGAAATGCAGCGAGGAAATCCCTGACCTTAGCTACACAGACGCTGTCATCTTGTGTAGCTGTTAAACTCTGTTTTCACGGACCTGTCACCTATGGCTCTGACCCTGCCGGTATGAGCCCTTAAAAGGACTGATAGAAACGTCTATTCCTATTCTGTACAGCACAGTATATAGAGCGTACACAGCAGTATCGGAGATAGGAGCTGCGCTAGCGGTGTCTGACACCAAGGACGCAGAAGGCAGATAATGGCGTGCTGGGGGAAAATGTCCGGTTTTATAATGCAGGGACATGTGACATGGACATCCTATCACACATGCCGTTGCTTCTCTGGCTAAAAGTCCACTTAGCTGTGTGTGTGTCTGGGATAGGCTGACATGCTGGCCCGCCCCACTACACGCGCGCGCTTATGGAAGGAAGACAAGGGAAAAAAAAAAAATAGCAATCGCCATTATACATACAGCAGTGATTTGAATGCGCTGTTCCCGCACACTATACACTGAAATTTCATAATGGTGTGAGTCACAGAGTGACTTACACTATTACAGCAGAAAGCCAGCTAGTAATTAGCTGGTCTTTTTGCTGCTAGAACCGTTCTCGAACGTATCTAGAACTATCGAGCTTTAGCAAAAAGCTCGAGTTCTAGTTCGATCTAGAACAGCCCCCAAAATCACTCGAGCCGCGAACTGGAGAACCTTGAACCGCGAACCGCGCTCAACTCTACTAGTGACTACGCACACAACATGGCCAAACAAAAGCAAGAGACAGTACCTGGCCTATCAATCCAATTGAACCTCATATGCAACACAGTCTATTGGATTATTCAATTACATGCAGCTATACAAAGTCCATGGGCATTGCCTCAGCGTCAAACCCACAACCTCTCGCAGCCCAAGCAAAGAGCCTACCACTACACCAAAACATAGAAGTGAGAAACTGACTTTACATTAATTCACATAATCCTAGTGACTGCGCACACAACATGGCCAAACAAAAGCAAAAGACAGTACCTGGCCTATCAATCCAATGTAAACTCATATGTAACACAGCCATTGGACTAGGCAATTACATGCAGCCATTCAAAGTCCATGGGCATTGCCTCAGCGTCGTACCCACAACCTTTCGCAACCCAAACAAAGAGCTTACCACTACACCAACACAGAGGAGGGGGAAATTGCCTCTACATTAATTCACATAATCCTAGTGACTGCGCACACAACATGGCCAAACAAAAGCAAAAGACAGTACCTGGCCTATCAATCCAATGGAAACTCATAGGCAACACAGTCCATTGAACTAGGCAATTACATGCAGCCATGCAAAGTCCTTGGGCCTTGCCTCAGAGTCAAACCTAAAACCTCTCATAGCCCAAGCAAAGAGCCTACCACTACAAAATCACAGAGAAGTGGAAATCTGATTCTACATTAACTCACATAATCCTAGTGACTGCGCACACAACATGGGCAAACAAAAGCAAAATAAAGCACCTGGCCTATCAATCCAATAGAAACTCATATGTAACACAGTCCATTTGACTAGGCAATTACATGCTGCCATCCAAAGTCCATGGGCCTTGCCTCAGAGTCTAACCCACAACCTCTCGTAACCCAAGCAAAGAGCCTACCAGTACACCAACACAGAGAAGTGGGAAACTGATTCTACATTAATTCACATAATCCTAGTGACTGCGCACACAACATGGCCAAACAAAAGCAAATACAGTACCTGCCCTATCAATCCATTGGAATCTCATAGGCAACACAGTCTATTGGACTAGGCAATTATATGCAGCCATACAAAGTCCACGGGCCTTGCCTCAGAGTCAAACCCACATTCTCTTGAACCCCAAGCAAAGAGCCTACCACTACACCAACACAGAGAAGTGGGAAAACTGATTCTACAATCAGTGGACTAGGCTGCATGTAATTGCCTAGTCCAATGGACTATGTTGCCTATGAGTTTCCATTGGATTGATAGGCCAGGTACTGTCTTTTGCTTTTTTTTGGCCATGTTGTGTGCGCAGTCACTAGGATTTTGTGAATTAATGTAGACTCAGCTTCCCACTTCTTTGCGTTGTTGTAGTGGTAATCTCTTTGCTTGTTCTGCAAAACGTTGTGGGTTTGACTCTGAGGCAAGGCCCATGGACTTTGTGTGGCTGCATGTAGTTGCTTAGTCTAATGGACTCTGTTACCTATGAGTTTCCATTGGATTGATAGGCCAGGTACTGTCTTTTGCTTTTGTTTGGCCATGTTGTGTGCGCAGTCACTAGGATTATGTGAATTAATGTAGAGTCAATTTCCCACTTCTCTGTGTTGGTGTAGTGGTAGACTCTTTGCTTATGCTGCAAGAGGTTGTGGGTTTGACTCTGAGGCAAGGCCCATGGACTTTGTTGGTGTAAAGGAAGGCTCTTTGTTTGGGCTGCAAGAGGTTGTGGGTTTGACTCTTAGGCAAGGCCCTTGGACTTTGTATGGCTGCATGTAATTCCCTAGCCAAATGGACTGTGTTACCTATGAGTTTCCATTGGATTGATAGGCCAGGTACTGTCTTTTGCAATTGTTTGGCAATGTTGTGTGTGCAGTCACTAGGATTATGTGAATTAATGTAGCACCTGTTTCCCACTTCTCTTTGTTGGTGTAGTGGTAGGCTCTTTGTCTGGGCTGCGAGAGGTTGTGAATTTGACAATGAGGCAAGGCCCATGGACTTTGTATGGCTGCATGTATTTGCCTTTTCCAATGGACTGTGTTGCCTATGAGTTTCCATTGGATTGATTTCCAGGTACTATCGTTTGCTTTTGTTTGGCCATGTTGTGTGCGCAGTCACTAGGATTATGTGAATTAATGTAGAATCAGTCTTTCACTCCTCTGTGTTGGTGTAGTGGTAGGCTCTTTGCTTGGGCTACAAGAGGTTGTGGGTTCGACTCTGAGGCAAGGCCCATGGGCTTTGTATGGTTGCATGTAATTGATTAGTCCAATGGATATAGTTACATAGTTACTAAGGTTGAAAAAAGACCTAGGTCAATCTAGTTCAACCTTCCTCCACCAGTTCTACATTTGGTCACTTTGTCATTTATAACCAACAATGTTGTGTGTACTGAGGAAATCATCCAGCCCTTTTTTGAAAGCTGTTATAGTATCTGCCATTACTACCTCTTGTGGTAGTGTATTCCACAGTCTGACTGCTCTAACTGTAAAGAACCCTTTCCTATTTAGCTGTCGGAATCTCTTTTCTTCAACTCGAAGTGAGTGCCCCCTGGTCCTTAGTATTGTTTTCGGAAGAAATAAGTCATGTGCCAGTCCTTTATAAGGCTATGTGCACACGCTGCGTTTTTTTGACGCTGCGTTTTTGTGCGTTTTTGGCCGCTAAAAACGCACAAAAACGCACCTGCGTCGAAAAAACGCGGCAAAAAACGCACGCGTTTTGCCGCGATTTGGTGCGTTTTTTTGCTGCGTTTTGCTGCGTTTTTGCTCACTGCGTCCTTATGCGTTTTTTATCAGTGAACAAAAAAAAAAAAGGTCTGATGTCATTTCCTTCTTCAATGTGTTCTTCATTCTCCACTAGTGTATGCAGAAGAGCAGACAGCTGCAGAACTACAAGGCTCAGCATCCTCGATCCAATAGTGTATGCAGGACAGCAGACAGCAGCTGTCGAACTACAAGGCTCAGCATCCTCCATCCAATAGTGTATGCAGGAGAGCAGACAGCAGCTGTCGAACTACAAGGCTCAGCATCCTCCTTCCAGGACTGTATGCAGGATTTCTTTGCCCCCCCAAAAAAAAAAAATGACGTGGGCTTCGCCATATTTTTGTATGCTAGCCGGGTACAGCAGGCAGGTACGGGCTGCCCCCAACCCCCAGCTGCCTATTTGTACCCGGCTGGGAACCAAAAATATAGGGAAGCCCTTTTTTTTAAAATTATTTCATGAATTTCATGAAATAATTTAAAAAAAAAAATGACGTGAGCTTCGCCCCATTTTTGAGTCCAGCCGGGTACAACTAGGCAGCTGGGGATTGGAATCCACAGTGCAGGGTGCCCATGCTTTCTGGGCACCCCCGCTGTGAATTGCAGTCCCGCAGCCACCCCAGAAAATGGCGCTTTCATAGAAGCGCCATCTTCTGGCGCTGTATCCAACTCTTCCGGCTGCCCTGATGCCGGGTGGCTAGCCGGGTAATAATGGAGTTAGGGCTAGCTGTATATTATCAGCTAGCCCTAAGCCCGAAATTCATGGTGTCACGCCAATATTAGACATGGCCACCATGAATTTCTAGTAAAGATAAAAAAAAAACACAACACACAGAAAAATATTTTTATTAGAAATAAAACACAACACAATTAGTGACTCCATCTTTATTGAGATAAACCCCCCTCCGCAGTAATCCTGGGTTAGGGTCCCGCGCCGTCCAATCAGGATCCAATATCATCTGATCGGTTTGCTGGAAGGCAAAGCGATCAGATGATGTGTCAGGTTAAAGGATGTGAATCCCATCATACATCAGCTGATTGTATAAAAGCCGATTATACAATCAGCTGATGCATCAGTAGAAAAAAAAAAAAAATAATACTCACTTATGTGCTGAATTACCGGCAGCTCCTGGAGCGATGGGGCGGGAGTCTGATCCTGTCCGATCGCTGCAGCAGCTGCCGGTAATCAGGGATGAAGTCTCCTGACGCATCCGCTGATACCGGCCGGGCGCCCGCGTCAGCCCGAGACTCGATCAGCTGATGCGTCAGGTGACTGCATCAGGTGATCCATCGCCAGGTCCTGCAAGCAAGGTCCTGCCCCGGGGAGACTGCACACAGCCGGAGCGGGAGCGGCGATACCGTGACAGGAGCTGGGAGCGGGCATGGCACCGCGAGGCTGCAGACAGGTGAGTATAACTTTTTTTTTTTTTATTCTACTGTTAACTTTTGTTTTCGCAGCCGCTTCCACCTCCCGCCCAGACATGGCGCCGCACGGCAGCATACATGCACAGGACGGGAGATGGACGCGGCGGTGACGGTACCGGGAGGATTCACGCTTCTGTATATACTGACAGAAGGAATCCTCTTCCTGTACACGTCACTTTACTACCCACCTCCTGCGCTTATAGCTGCGTTTTTGGTCTTAGAAACGCACCAAAACGCAGCTATTTGCGTTTCTCATTGCGTCTTTCAACATCCCATTGAACTCAATGGATGAAAAGCGCAGTGAAAAACGCGGGAATAATTGACATGCTGCGTTTTTGTGGTCACCACAAAAACGCAGCTGAAAAAAAACGCTGTGTGGGGACAGCAAAAATGAAAACTCATAGACTTTGCTGGGGAAGCAAAGTCATGCAGTTTTGAGGCCAAAAACGCACCCGAAAACCGCGCAAAAACGCCGAGAAAAACGCACCGTGTGCACATAGCCTTACACGCACTCTACAGTCTCTGCTTCTCTCCCAGAATCCACAGGTGAAGTGGTCCACGACTTCGTACCCGGTGACCTGGTGTACGTGAAGAAGTTTGTCCGCAGAGACTGCCTACAGCCCCGATTTGACGGTCCTTACACTGTAATCTTGGTGACTCCCACGGCGGTGAAACTTGAGGGAAAGAACACCTGGATACACGCCTCTCACTGCAAAAGGGACAAGACTGGAAATGGCACCCGTCATTAGCCTCATAATGATAAGCCTACTAGGGGCGCCTTTGATATTGCCCCTAGAGGGAAAGGTTACCACCTTCTGGGTAACTACGTCTGTATCCGTACAAACCTACAAATTTGATTTTTGTGATGTAGTTGAATGCAAAGGTCGTGGCCTCACTACCAAGAAGTGGTATGAGACAGCGACCAGGGGAGAATTTTACATATGTGTGACCTGCCCCGCTAATGAAAATTGCTACTACTGGTCCGATGTAGGGTGGAATACGGGAAATGACTGGGGATATAAACCCCAGGAGGGGAGGGACCGGAAGGACAAAAATGAGAGATCCCTACTTACCCGAATGACCATAACCAAAGCAAAGGTTTACCCCTGGGGAAGGTGCCATGCCGAAAGAAATTGCTTTCCCTTGTATATAAATATAGAGAACCCGTCATCGGGAGACCTGGGAAAGTATGTTTTGGGTTTACACATGGGAGCCATCAATTATGATGTTGGTCAGTTTGAATTTAAAGATGTAAAGGATAAACCCACTCAAACTCCGCCCACTGTTATCCATAACCCGCGTGAGAAACTACAGGCTGCAGTAAACGAAGTAATCCCCATTCCAGGCCTCAGTTGGGAGGAAGTATTCTCCATAGAGACTCAAGCCAACCCCAGGAAAAATGTATTGATAGAATGGGTGAGGTATAATGTGAGAGTTCAAAACATCTCTGTGGGATGTATTGCTTGTGCTGCTGCCAACACACACCTATATACGCATGCTCTCCACCTCCCTGACGACAATACCACCACATGCCTAATGAGTATGTTGAAAGGATCCGAGGTAACAGAGTGTCCAGACTACGCCCCACTAATACATAAGAAACTTAGAACCCGAGTACCTGGAGGAGTAATAATCATAGCAGACAATTACACTTGTTACAATAGGAGTGACACAGGTACCCAAGTAGGGACATTCAAGCCAGGGTTCTGTAAATCCGACCATGCAGTGAACACTGATCTACTCCACAACCACACACATTATATGTATGACATCTATTGGTTATGTGGAGACGATAAGCTCAGGTCCAGACTACCCTCCTCCTGGTCCGGCCAATGTACTCTGGTAAAGCTGGCCATGAAGTCCCGGATCCTACCCTGGGATCCTGAACCCCCTGCAGACAGGCGTAGAAAAAGAAGCACTGAACAACTTCATCTGGGGTATGAGGAAGACCCCAAAGTCTATATTGATGCCATTGGAGTGCCAAGGGGGGTTCCTGATCAGTTTAAGGCTCAGAACCAGATTGCAGCAGGTTTTGCCTCCATTATCCCACAGGTACAGATCAATAAGAATGTCGACTGGATTAATTATGTGTATTACAGTGAGCAAAGATTTGTCAACTATAGTCGAGATGCCTTCCAGGGTATAGTGGAGGAATTAGGCCCTCACACCAAGATGACCCTGCAGAATAGACTTACGCTTGACATGATCCTGGCCGAAAAAGGAGGGGTCTGTGGAATGATTGGGGAAGAATGTTGTACCTATATCCCACAAAATTCAGGTATAAACGGTAAGACTACAGTGGCCCTTCGGAAGATCAATAAATTGGCGGACGAGCTTAAGAGCAACGCCGGAGTAGACACCTCCTTTTTCTCAGGTTGGTTGGGAGGCCTGAAGGGATTCCTACAACAGCTTTGTCTAGTTATAATTGGTATTGTGGCTTTCGGAATGATTATTCTATGCTGCGTTATTCCCCTTTATAAAAGGATAGCTACCAAAGCCGCCCCAACAGGCGTCTTCCTCTCCGGGGAAGTCGGCTCCCTCATAGCTGAGGTCGAGGAAATGGAACAATACACAGAGCTCAACAAATCCAATCTCACCCCCTATCATAATTTGAAGGATTTAGTTTAGGGAAAGATGGGATAACTCCATGCATTATCTGATAGTGTAGTGTTCGGTTCGTGTGGGGTACTCTACCAGGGAGTTATCCTGACGCGGACGAATGAAAAAGCCCAATTCATCTCCTTTCCCCATGCATGGACAGTCTCAAAGGATGATTTTCAGGGAAAAACTTTGTGTTTAGGGGGGATTGTGAAGGAAAAATATACTTTTTATATTCATGCTTTTATATGCTTTATGCTTTCATACGCTTTGTGTTTATTTCTGCAGAAACATAAGTTTTTCCACTGAAGCTATTTCAACATGGAAACTAGACCAACAGTCAACTGACTATTTTGACACAGAAACTTTGCTAACGGCCGACATCCTGTTTACTGGAAACTACGTGACATACTAGAAGAATAATTCCATTTATAGAAGAATGATTGGACCAATGACGAACGACCGGAATTAGACATATATGACTTTAACCCCTCCCTGCTGTTCCTTTTTCTTTCCTCCTCCACGCCTATACATTTATGTATATAAGATTGTGTTCAGGAAATAAAGGGCAGTGTTGCTGAGTGCTGACGCCCACGTGCACTGGGGTTGAACCAGATTCCTTGTCTGACTCTTTCTTATATTGGTACCACACGCTATTAGACTAATTCGGAGTGACGGTGGACGAGGGTATTGTCGTAACGACCCCGACACAGGTAGAACACAATCTAATACTCTACCTGTAATCCACTCCCATATTTCCCATGTACAGGTAGAACACAATCTAATACTCTACCTGTAATCCACTCCCATATTTCCCATGTAGCGGTAGAACACCATATAATACTCTTCCTTTAATCCACTCCCATATTTCCCATGTACCGGTAGAACACCATCTAATACTCTACCTATAATCCACTCCCATATTTCCCATGTACAGGTAGAACACAATCTAATACTCTACCTATAATCCACTCCCATATTTCCCATATACCGGTAGAGCACCATATAATACTCTACCTATAATCCTCTCCCATATTTCCCATGTACCGGTAGAACACAATCTAATACTCTACCTATAATCCTCTCCCATATTTCCCATGTACCAGTAGAACACCATATAATACTCTTCCTTTAATCCTCTCCTATATTTCCCATGTACCGGTAGAACACCATATAATACTGTTGCTTTAATCCTCTCCCATATTTCGCATGTACTGGTAGAACACCATATAATACTTTTCCTATAATCCACTCCCATATTTCCCATGTACCGGTATAACACAATCTAATACTCTACCTATAATCCACTCCCATATTTCCCATGTACCAGTAGAACACCATATAATACTCTTCCTTTAATCCTGTCCCATATTTCCCATGTACCGGTAGAACACCATATAATACTCTTCCTTTAATCCACTCCCATATTTCCCATGTAACGGTAGAACACCATATAACACTACCTATAATCCACTCCCATATTTCCCATGGACCGGTAGAACACCATCTAATACTCTACCTGTAATCCACTCCTATATTTCCCATGTATCGGTAGAACACCATCTAATATCCTACCTATAATCCACTCCCATATTTCCCATGTACCGGTAGAACACCATCTAATACTCTACCTATAATCCACTCCCATATTTCCCATGTATCAGTAGAACACCATCTAATACCCTACCTATAATCCACTCCCATATTTCCCATGTACCGGTATAACACAATCTAATACTCTACCTATAATCCACTCCCATATTTCCCATGTACCGGTAGAACACCATATAATACTCTTCCTTTAATCCTGTCCCATATTTCCCATGTACCGGTAGAACACCATATAATACTCTTCCTTTAATCCACTCCCATATTTCCCATGTAACGGTAGAACACCATATAACACTACCTATAATCCACTCCCATATTTCCCATGGACCGGTAGAACACCATCTAATACTCTACCTGTAATCCACTCCTATATTTCCCATGTATCGGTAGAACACCATCTAATATCCTACCTATAATCCACTCCCATATTTCCCATGTACCGGTAGAACACCATCTAATACTCTACCTATAATCCACTCCCATATTTCCCATGTATCGGTAGAACACCATCTAATACCCTACCTATAATCCACTCCCATATTTCCCATGTACCGGTAGAACACTATATAATACTTTTCCTATAATCCACTCCCATATTTCGCATGTACTGGTAGAACACCATATAATACTTTTCCTATAATCCACTCCCATATTTCCCATGTACCGGTATAACACAATCTAATACTCTACCTATAATCCACTCCCATATTTCCCATGTACCAGTAGAACACCATATAATACTCTTCCTTTAATCCTGTCCCATATTTCCCATGTACCGGTAGAACACCATATAATACTCTTCCTTTAATCCACTCCCATATTTCCCATGTAACGGTAGAACACCATATAACACTACCTATAATCCACTCCCATATTTCCCATGGACCGGTAGAACACCATCTAATACTCTACCTGTAATCCACTCCTATATTTCCCATGTATCGGTAGAACACCATCTAATATCCTACCTATAATCCACTCCCATATTTCCCATGTACCGGTAGAACACCATCTAATACTCTACCTATAATCCACTCCCATATTTCCCATGTATCGGTAGAACACCATCTAATACCCTACCTATAATCCACTCCCATATTTCCCATGTACCGGTAGAACACAATCTAATACTCTACCTATAATCCACTCCCATATTTCCCATGTACCGGTAGAACACCATATAATACTCTTCCTTTAATCCTGTCCCATATTTCCCATGTACCGGTAGAACACCATATAATACTCTTCCTTTAATCCACTCCCATATTTCCCATGTAACGGTAGAACACCATCTAATACTCTACCTATAATCCACTCCCATATTTCCCATGTACCGGTAGATCACAATCTAAGGGTGGCTTTACACGCTGCGACATCGCTAGCCGATTCTAGCGATAGCGAGCCTGATAGCACCCGCCCCTATCGTTATAACGATATGTGAAGATCACTGTCGTAGCGAACATTATCGCTACGGCAGCGTCACACGTACTTACCTGCTCGGCGACGTCGCTGTGACCGGCGAACCACCTCCTTTCTAAGGGGACGATTCGCTCGGCGTCACAGCGACGTCACTAAGCGGCCGCCCAATCAAAGCGGAGGGGTGGAGATGAGCGGGACGAACATCCCGCCCACCTTCTTCCTTCCTCATTGCTGGCGTGTGGCAGGTAAGGAGAGGTTCCTCGCTCCTGCGGCGTCACATGTAGCGATATGTGCTTCCGCAGGGACGAGGATCAACTTCGCCCAAGCGACAGCAGGGATAATTGGGAGAGGACCATGTCAACGAGGAGCGATTTTTGGACGTTTTTGCAACGATCCAAAATCGCTCCTAGGAGTCACACACAACGATATCGCTACAGCGGCCAGATGTGCGTCACAAAATCCGTGACCCCAACGAGATCGCTGTAGCAATCTCGTAGCGTGTAAAGCCCGCTTAATACTCTACCTATAATCCACTCCCATATTTCCCATGTACCGGTAGATCACAATTTAATACTGTACCTATAATCCACTCCCATATTTCCCATGTGTTTTTGTTGGTTTCTGACGTGCTATGTGACAGGTTTCTTCCTTATTCCTTCTCGTTGTTAGATACGGACACTGTGCTATAGCTGTCAGCTGCTTGGAGGCGCCATAACACAGAGACATGGAGAAACACAGCCGTGTGGAAGGAGTCTTCTTATTGTGGCCTCTCAGCTGAGTCACTGCAGGACAGTCCTGAGACTCTTTGATGACCTGTCCATGCTGGCGTACTCTCTTCAGTACGGTCTAGGAAACCAGGTCAGTTGGATCAAGGTTCACTGAACCGCTGCTTACAATCCCATAAGTCTCACATATTCTGCTCCCCCCTAATATTGGACTGTTCAAAACATAATATAAATCTTACCACTGACAGCCAAAGCCAATGTTCTTATCTGTTCAGAGGGTTCTTAACCCCGTCAGGTACCATGAAATAAAATCACTAGTTGTACCAATCTGCATGGGGTCACATTGACCAGACAAGTGTGACGCCCTGGGCAAGCCAGGGGTCACAGGTCACAACAACACACACCCCACATTCCCTGCAGGTACACCAGCTAACCCCAAAATCCTTGTTACCTTCCTCCAGGGGCTGTTGTCCACACCAGGGGGTGGGCCAGGTGGTTGGCTCCGCCCACCGAGGAGTTCACAGCCCTGGAGGCAGGAAGAACCAGGCAGTGCAGTTTAGGAAGTGAAAGTAGAAGGAAGTGAAGTGGTAGTGGAGCAAAGGAGAGGAGCTTGTAAGAGGAGTAAAGAGGTGGAAAGAAACAGTAGTAAAGCCTGAAGTTGGTCCGGGTGTGTGCCCCGGACTGTGACAGCAAGGTCAGCAGACGGCGGTGATAGTCTGCAGGGGGAGAGTGGGGAGGTGCACAGCGCTGCCCCTGCACCTCCACAGGCCCCATACCCGCCTGTCCACCATCCCAACCCCATCACTGGGCCCCGGGAGCACCACAACCCCTACCCACGGAGGGGCACATCAACAACTGGCTGCTCCATACCATCACTCCCGGGCTCCCCATACAGAGCAGCGGTGGTGTTAACAAATCACCACAACCGTGGGTGGCGTCACGGACAATAGACTATCCCAAAACACCCAATCCCCTTTTCACTCACGGGCGAGGAGCGCCGCTCGAGTCCCCGGGATCCGGCCCATCGCTCGAGCCACCGAGCAGCGGCCGCAGCAGCCGTGGTGCCAGCCGGACCAGACCAGCAGCAGGGAGAGCGCGCCGTCCCCTCCTCCGCCCGCGACAACTTGGCGTCACGAACAGGATCTTACCGCTCTGCCGTTGGGTAGAGGTGCGCCTTGTGACCGCCGGAGGTATCCGGCCGGAAAATTTCAGAAGTCGCCATCTTTGGCGCGAAAAGTTCCCGCTCGAGCGTCTTCTCGAGTAGTAGAGGCGCGAAGGCCAAAACTCCGCCCCGATAGAGGAGGGGCCGGAAAGAAGCTAAGGGGGACGCGGATGGAGAAATGGCGGCGTCCTCGAATTGGAGTGCGGGAATACCCGCCACCGGAGTACCTAAGCTTTGGGGGAAACGAGGCGGAGTAGCGTTTGAGGACTGCGGCCCGGGTGAACTCCCCGCCGGGACCGCTGCGTGGCTGGAGCGGGAGTTGGGCCGGTTCTGCGTGAAGGTGAGGGCGCAGAGCCTGCAGCAGTTGATGGACTGGAAGGCAGAGATGCGCAGGATGGTTGCCGTAGTGGGGGCCCGTGAGCAAGGGGCGGCTGCGGCCGTGCCGCGTCGCGACCAGTCCACCCAAATCCCAGAACCAGCCCTGATTGAGTGGGAGACGGACGTCAGCGCCGCGGCCGGGGGGCCGGAGAGAATGGCGTTGATGGAGGAAGAGGTCCCAAGTGTGCTGCTTCCGCCGCCGTACCTAACGGCTGTCAGTGGGTCGGGGTTGAACTGCCGATGGAAGGAGAACCCCATGTACCGTTCGGTCCCTGAGTGGGCCGACCCCCTGCGGTGGTAGCCACATCAAGGTCAGCGGAGCACCGTTGCACCGTCCCCGTTGGGACCACCAGTCTGAGGATGTTAAAGTGTGTTTGTTTGTAAAGAATGATAAGAAAATGATTATCGTGAAAGTCACCTGATTCAACCGTGATTTGGAAACCGGCCGTGCTGGCACCGTTGTCCCCGTGGGGACTGTTTAAAAAGGTTGCATGGAGAACTTTCCATGGACAAGCCCGTGAACTTGCAGGGCAACCACAGACGCTAGTGGCTTGTAAATAAAAATCTTTTGTTGCAGCTGACCGTTACCGCCTCCGGAGAGGCAGGTTGGAGGGAGGGCCCGCAGCAGAGCAGGCTGGGGCCCAGCCACCACAGGAACCGGTGGCTACCCTCTGGAGGGGAAGGACAGATCCCGCTCGGGTGACTTGGTGCAGGACTTGGGTCAAGGGGTGCTGCCTGGGTTTTAGGGGCAGCATCAGGGCCAGGTTACTTGGGTGGGAGAGAGCGGCAGCCGCAACCGTTTAAAACCGTAACGTTTAAGCAATGAACCTCCCGCTGTGGGATGATGCCATAATTTGTAAATATGTTACCGTTTTACCGTTTTTCTATTTTCAGAAAACAAAAAGGAAAATAAAACCGGTGTTGGACGGGCAGCCCGAGGACGGTCTGCGTTTTGCTAAGGGGGAATGTGACGCCCTGGGCAAGCCAGGGGTCACAGGTCACAACAACACACACACCCCACATTCCCTGCAGGTACACCAGCTAACCCCAATATTCTTGTTGCCTTCCTCCAGGGGCTGTTGTCCACACCAGGGGGTGGGCCAGGCGGTTGGCTCCGCCCACCGAGGAGTTCACAGCCCTGGAGGCAGGAAGAACCAGGCAGTGCAGTTTAGGAAGTGAAAGTAGAAGGAAGTGAAGTGGTAGTGGAGCAAAGGAGAGGAGCTTGTAAGAGGAGTAAAGAGGTGGAAAGAAACAGTAGTAAAGCCTGAAGTTGGTCCGGGTGTGTGCCCCGGACTGTGACAGCAAGGTCAGCAGACGGCGGTGATAGTCTGCAGGGGGACTGCTCGGAGGTTGCTGGAAGGACCGCGGACGGGTGGTGACCCGGCGGTCTGGAGCAGTATACGAAGAACAGTCAGCACCAGGGCAGGGGCTTTTCGGATCCCAGCAAGGCTAGGAATCGCCATAATTTGCCAAACCCGTCAGTGAAGGGGACGCCTGTCTCCTAACAACCAAGTCCCGATTGAAGGCAACAGTCCGACCATTGAGGGGAGACACCGCCACCGCCAAGGCACCAGTTTCCCAGGGCCAGCGCCTGCGGGCAAGAGAGAGGCTCCTCCGGCCCAGATTGAAGCCGGGGAGCGAGTAACCGGTGGGGACCCATCGCTACCAAATAGACATTCCATAGGTGCAGGGAAGAGACCGTCACCGATAACTGCAGGGAACCGCAGCACCGTGAACCGTCCGAGGGACCCGTCCAACCAGCCGTTTGTTTACCGAGAACTGTGTCGTGGTTACTGGCTGAGTGAGTACCTCCGTGCCGTGCGGCACAGCGCTGCCCCTGCGCCCCTGCACCTCCACAGGCCCCATACCCGCCTGTCCACCATCCCAACCCCATCACTGGGCCCCGGGAGCACCACAACCCCTACCCACGGAGGGGCACATCAACAACTGGCTGCTCCATACCATCACTCCCGGGCTCCCCATACAGAGCAGCGGTGGTGTTAACAAATCACCACAACCGTGGGTGGCGTCACGGACAATAGACTATCCCAAAACACCCAATCCCCTTTTCACTCACGGGCGAGGAGCGCCGCTCGAGTCCCCGGGATCCGGCCCATCGCTCGAGCCACCGAGCAGCGGCCGCAGCAGCCGCGGTGCCAGCCAGACCCGAGCAGCAGCAGGGAGAGCGCGGCGTCCCCTCATCCGCCCGCGACACAAGGGTTAAGAAAGATGTCTTTATTGAAACCAGCATGATTTAGCGTCTTCCTCCATAAAGCCCAACATCCAGCGGAAATCATCCTTCAGTACTACAGTATTTTTATTGGACAAGGAGCCATGCGACCATAGGGGAAACAGTCAGGGTCACTTTATTAACCCTTTCCAATACGGCAATTTTTCATTTTTGCGCTTTAATTTTTTCCTCCTTTTAAGAACCATAATATTTTCTCTAGTCCCTTCCACGACAGCATAGGAGGTTGTCTCTCCATGCCCTAATTAGGACAGGAAGCACAAGAGGTTAAAAGGACCCTCCCACCTCCCATAGCCAGTGTCTTTCCTGTCCCCATGGGGCATGGAGAGGTTTTATTTTTTCTCCTATGCTGTGGTGGCCGGCGAACTGCAGTATATGTGTATATTTGGTTTTTTTTTTCCTTTTCCCCTACCTTAGCTGGGCAGTATCGGTCGGGCCTTCGCCGCTCCTCCCATACTGTTCCCTCACTCTGTGAGGGACCGCTGCTCCAGCCTTCCGGAGCTCCTCTGGGGTGATGAGGGCTGTGTAGCTCCCCGGCCGGCGTCCTCCCTGAGCCGCCAGCCGCCTCCTGTATGCACGCTGCAGTACGAGCCGGAAGTGCTGCCGCGGGCGGGACTTCCAGTCTCGCGACCTTCCGGTATGGGCACTTCCGGTCGCGGAGGCAGCGTGACGGATACGCCGTCGCTTCCACGGCCTGTCAGGGACCTGATGCGGGAGGCGGGGAACGTTCCCTGTCACTGGGGGGGGCAGGCCCTTCTGCATAAAGGCCACCCTGAAGACTTCAGAATCATGGTAAGGACTTCTACTGTGCTCCCTGACATGTCTTCCCCTGCATCTGCATCTGCAGAGCCCAGTGTTCCCCCTGCCGCAGTAAGTAAGGAGGGGGGTGGTCCCTTATGCATGGTCTCAGGCTGGTATTTATGGCTCCTTCTGGTCTGTGTTTTCCAGGAGGACAAGCCTGCTAAGAAATCTGACAAATGTGATAAGTCAGAGAAGTCTGAGAAGTCAGAGAAGTCAGAGAAGTCTGAGAAGTCTGAGAAGTCTGAGAAGCCTGATAAGCCTGACAAGCCTGACTGCTATGAAAGGACTGAAAAGATTAAAAAGTGTCCAGTCTGTATAAAAAAGCTCCCTGCAGTCTGGGATAAGAAGCTTTGCCAACAGTGTACGGACCAGATTGTTAGGGCTGAACAACCGTCCCTGGTTGACGAGCTGCGGTCCATGATGAAACAGGAGATTCAGGCCTCACTAGCCTCCCTCCCTGCTCCTGGCCCTTCTCCCCCAAAGAAAAGGAAACTCCAGTCAGCCCCGTCTGATCATGAGGATGCTGATTCCGCCTCGGAGGGTCCCGATGAAGGTTTTTCCTCCGGGAGGTCTGACCAGTCCTTCCTTTTCCCCTCAGAAGATTTGGGGGATCTTATTGGGGCGGTTAGCAGCACTATGGGGTTAGAGGACGTACAGGTTCTTCCCTCAGTCCAGGATGAAATGTTCGCTGGCCTGAAAACCGTCAAACAATTAGGGTTTCCTGTTAATGCCAATATTATGGATATTGTCTCTAAGGAATGGGAATTTCCTGAGAAGCGTTTCCGGGGTGACCCCAGGCGCCGATTTCCCCTGGAGGCTTCTGGGTTGCATTGGGAGGTCCCCAAAGTGGATGTGCAGGTGGCCAGGGTCGCTAAACAAACGGCGCTCCCCTTTGAAGATACTTCCCAGCTTAGAGATCAGATGGATAGGAAGGTCGAGGGCCTCATGAAGCGATCCTGGGAGGCATCGTCTTCTACCATTCAGGCCAATATTGCCTCCACTTGTGTCTCCCGGTCCCTACTTAGGTGGCTCGACCAGTTGGAGGCTCATATTTCCCAGGGTACCCCTTGGGATGAGTTGCTAGAATCCCTTCCCTTACTTAGGAAAGCTACCAGTTTTATGGCGGATACCTCGCTGGAGTCAGTCCGCCTGGCTGCCAGGACCTCGGTCTTGTCTAACTCTGCCAGACGTGCCATCTGGCTTAAGGCCTGGAGTGGAGACTCCACCTCCAAAATGAGACTTTGCTCCCTTCCGTTTAAAGGGGATTTGGTGTTTGGGCCTGCCCTGGATGACATTCTGGACAAGGCGAATGATCGTAAGGCCTTGCCGGATCCTAAACCCTCCAGGAAGCGGTCCTTTCGTCACTCGATGCCTCCGGCCTCCCAGTCCAAGGGGAAAGGGAAGTCAGGCTGGTGGAGCTACCCTAAGGGAAGAGGGAGAAACATTCTCATCCCTTCCCATCAACAAGGTCCTCAGCAGGACAAACCATGACTCGGCTCGGGTAGGGGGACGACTCTCGGCCTTTCTTCCCCAGTGGCGGTCCATCCCCACCTGCCAATGGGTCCTGAAGATCGTCTCAGAGGGTCTATTAATAGAATTCATCTCCCCCCCTCTACCGGGTCTCCGAGTCACGGCTCTGGCATCGCAGGGTTCGCAGGCCCTCCTGTACTCGAAGATTCAGGAGCTAATGCACTCGGGGGTCGTTTCCCCAGTCCCGAGTCGGGAAGGAGGGGTAGGCCACTACTTCCGTCTCTTCCTTGTCAAAAAGCCGTCTGGTGATGTCCGGATTATCATCAATCTGAAGCGTCTCAACCGGCAGGTCAGATACCGGCGTTTCAAGATGGAGTCTGTGAAATCGTCTATCCCGCTGATAGGTCTGCGCCACCATATGGCCTCAATAGACCTGAAGGACGCCTACTTCCATGTGCCCATCCATCCGTGTCACAGGCAATAACCCAAGTTTGCGGTTCTGCACGGGGAGGAGGTGCTTCATTTCCAATTCAACGTGCTTCCCTTCGGGATCTCCTCGGCTCCAAGGATCTTTTCAAAGATCATGGCAGAGGTGGTCGCCTTCATACGATTGCAAGGTGTCTGTCTGGTTCCATATTTGGACGACTTTCTTCTCGTGGCTCCCTCCGCTCAGACCCTCCGGTGCCATGTGGAGAAGTCATTAAGCATTCTTCGTTCCTTGGGCTGGATCCCCAATCTCAAGAAGCCCCAGCTGCAACCCTCCTCCACTCTGCGGTTTCTCGGGGTGCTGCTGGACTCCGACAGACAGGCATCCTTTCTCCCGAGAGACCACAGGTTGACCCTGCTAACCAAAATCTCAACGCTTCGCCGACAGGCTCGCCCGACCCTTCGAGCGGCTATGTCGGCTCTGGGTTCTATGACGTCCTGCATTCCCTCAGTCATATGGGCTCAGGCCCACTCTCGCTGTCTACAGGATCATATCCTGGCGCATTGGGACAGACTCCCTTCCTCCCTGAACAAACGGTTTCGCCTCTCAGGGACCGTCTCCTCATCCCTTCTCTGGTGGCTGCGTCCCAACAACCTGAAGGTGGGGGTTGCCTGGACTCGGACGCCCCTGGTTACACTAACAACCGATGCCAGCCTGCGGGGATGGGGTGCTATGGTGGCAAACTCCCCATTTCAGGGGGTCTGGAGTCCTTATGTCAGCTCCCAATCCTCCAACTACCGGGAACTCAGGGCGGTCAGGGAAGCTCTCCTTGCTGCTCAGGATCTCGTCCGGGACACTCACGTCCTGGTCTACTCAGACAATGTCACCACAGTGGCACATCTCCGCCATCAGGGCAGTACAAGATCGGGCGCCCTGAAGTCTGTGTCCTCCCGGATCTTCCACTGGGCAGAACGGTCCCTGCTATCCCTTTTTGCAGTCCATATAAAGGGATCCCTAAACCTTCAAGCAGATTTCCTGAGTCGTCAGGATGTTCACCCAGGGGAGTGGAGTCTGGACCAAGCGGTGTTCTGCTCTCTGGTGGCAAGGTGGGGTACTCCAGAGGTGGACCTCTTTGCTTCAGCAGGAAATCGCAAGGTCGCAACATTTTTCTCCCTGAACCCTCGGGACAATGCGTTGGGGGTGGACGCCTTCTGCCACAATTGGTCCTTTCGCCTCGCCTACGCCTTCCCACCAATTCCTCTTCTCGCACGAACCCTGAGGAAGATCAGAGACGACGGAGCCGCAACTATCCTGGTAGCTCCTCTGTGGCCTCGGCGGAGTTGGTACAGCCTGATCCTGACTCTCGGGATCGACGGACCGGTCCTCCTGGGTTCAGACCCCAGTTTACTGTCTCAGGGTCAGATATTCCATCCGGACCCCCAGAAACTCAAGTTGGCTGCTTGGCTTCTGAGGCCCGGGCACTGAAGGCCCAAGGACTTTCTGACAAGGTCGTGGCTACTCTACAGAGCAACCGTAAACCGGTGACTAATAGTATTTACAATAAAATCTGGATGAGATTTTCCTCCTGGTGTGGTTCTCGGCCTCCTGACCCGCTCCGGCCTAACATTGCGCAGATTCTCGACTTCCTCCAGAGTGGATTGGACTTAGGCCTTCGGCCCAGCACCCTGAAGGTGCAGGTCTCGGCACTCAGTGCAGTCTTTGACACGGCTCTAGCAGATCATCGCTGGATCCGCCGTTTCTTCGTGTCTGCTAGTAGGCTCTGTCCGCGGCAGAGGGTCCTGACACCTCGCTGGGATCTCAATGTGGTCCTTACCGGACTGTCTCAGTCGCCCTTTGAGCCTCTGTCCTCCTGTAGCATCCGTTCTCTCTCTCACAAGACTGCCTTTCTAGTGGCTATTACGTCCGCTTGGAGAGTCGGGGAACTTCAAGCATTGTCTATTCGGGAGCCTTACCTGACCGTCAGAGATGACAGCATTGTCTTTCAGCTGGACCCTTCCTTCCTTCCCAAAGTGGTTTCGGATTTTCACCGTTCTCAGTCCATCGTCCTGCCTTCCTTCTGTCAGCATCCTAGGACTCCGGGGGAGGAAGTGTTCCATTCTTTGGACGTTCGTCGGATGGTGTTGCGCTACCTAGATATTACTGCACCTTGGCGTATTGATCATAACCTATTTATACAGCCCTTTGGTCAAAATAAGGGCAGGAAGGTGGCTAAGAGTACCATCGCCAACTGGATTGTGCGGGCCATTAGAGACGCCTACCTCGCTCAGCATCTGTCTCCGCCTACCGGATTTACGGCGCACTCCACCAGGACTACCTCTGTCTCCTGGGCTGAACGGGCAGGGGCTTCTCCTGAGCAGATCTGCAAGGCGGCTAAGTGGTCTTCCCTCCATACTTTCACGAAGCATTATCGTTTGGATCTGGATTCCAACAGGGATTTGGCTTTTGGCAGGAAGGTCCTGCAGGCTGTGGTCCCCCCCTAGGTATCAATTCGTTGGTATTCCTCCTATGCTGTCGTGGAAAGGACTAGAGAAATAAGAATTATTCTTACCGTTAATTCGGTTTCTAGAACCTTCCACGACAGCACGTAATTCCCTCCCTTATCCTCGAGATTCCTGGATGTGTTTGTACTTCTCATATGCTATGGGTTCCGAGTTAACGGTAAGAATAATTCTTATTTCATCAACAGACGTATGATTGCTTGTTTTTTGCTGGAGGAGTTTTACCATTTAATGTGCTATTGTTTTTTGTTTAGGTTTTTTTTTTTTTTTTTTTTAGCTCTTTGTATTTACAGTGTTCATTGTATGGTAAAAAGGACTTGTCAACATGATTCTCCAGGTCAGTACGATTGGAGCACTTCAGAATATATATATATAGGAAAGAAAAGGGTCGGCACTATGAGAAGTAAAATCTTCAAATTTTATTAAGAATCCAGTAAAAGTATTCCACCGCAGAGGACAAGTAACATCTTACATGTTTCAAATGCACACTCTTAGCGCTCTTAGTCATAGGCACAGCCATACCAAATATTTGTTAAAAAAGAAAGTATGTATGTATGTATATCTATCTCTGTGTCTGTCTCTCTATCTCTGTATGTCTGTCTCTTTCCCCTGCTGTCTCTATCTGTCTCTCTCTGTCTGTCTCTTTCCCCGTCTGTCTCTATCTATCTGTCTCGATCTCTCTCTCTGTCTCTCTCTCCGTCTCCCCACCGACATCTTATTACCTCACACATAAGCTTATTATACTAACACTGTCCTTTGTTCCTATAGCAAACAATCACAGCTCCTATTAGTAACCTGTAGTTCCAGGCTCCATTCACTTTAATGGAGGCAGGTTTTTGGAAAGTAACTGTAAAGCGCGGGGTTAAATTTTCCTGACAAAACAGTCTACGACGTTCCCTGGGTTATATGAGGAGTGTGTGCAAAATTCCGTGATTGTAAATGCGACGGTGCGTATTCCTTTCGCATACATATATATACATACATACAGTTAGGTCCAGAAATATTTGGACAGTGACACAATTTTCGCGAGTTGGGCTCTGCATGCCACCACATTGAATTTGAAATGAAATCTCTACAACAGAATTCAAGTGCAGATTGTAACGTTTATTTTGAAGGTTTGAACAAAAATATCTGATAGAAATTGTAGGAATTGTACACATTTCTTTACAAACACTCCACATTTTAGGAGGTCAAAAGTAATTGGACAAATAAACCAAATCCAAACAAAATATTTTTATTTTCAATATTTTGTTGCGAATCCTTTGGAGGCAATCACTACCTTAAGTCTGGAACCCATGGACATCACCAAACGCTGGGTTTCCTCCTTCTTAATGCTTTGCCAGGCCTTTACAGCCGCAGCCTTCAGGTCTTGCTTGTTTGTGGGTCTTTCCGTCTTAAGTCTGGATTTGAGCAAGTGAAATGCATGCTCAATTGGGTTAAGATCTGGTGATTGACTTGGCCATTACAGAATGTTCCACTTTTTTGCACTCATGAACTCCTGGGTAGCTTTGGCTGTATGCTTGGGGTCATTGTCCATCTGTACTATGAAGCGCCGTCCGATCAACTTTGCGGCATTTGGCTGAATCTGGGCTGAAAGTATTTCCCTGTACACTTCAGAATTCATCCGGCTACTCTTGTCTGCTGTTATGTCATCAATAAACACAAGTGACCCAGTGCCATTGAAAGCCATGCATGCCCATGCCATCACGTTGCCTCCACCATGTTTTACAGAGGATGTGGTGTGCGTTGGATCATGTGCCGTTCCCTTTCTTCTCCAAACTTTTTTCTTCCCATCATTCTGGTACAGGTTGATCTTTGTCTCATCTGTCCATAGAATACTTTTCCAGAACTGAGCTGGCTTCATGAGGTGTTTTTCAGCAAATTTAACTCTGGCCTGTCTATCTTTGGAATTGATGAATGGTTTGCATCTAGATGTGAACCCTTTGTATTTACTTTCATGGAGTCTTCTCTTTACTGTTGACTTAGAGACAGATACACCTACTTCACCGAGAGTGTTCTGGACTTCAGTTGATGTTGTGAACGGGTTCTTCTTCACCAAAGAAAGTATGCGGCGATCATCCACCACTGTTGTCATCCGTGGACGCCCAGGCCTTTTTGAGTTTCCAAGCTCACCAGTCAATTCCTTTTTTCTCAGAATGTACCCAACTGTTGATTTTGCTACTCCAAGCATGTCTGCTATCTCTCTGATGGATTTTTTTTCTTTTTTTTCAGCCTCAGGATGTTCTGCTTCACCTCAATTGAGAGTTCCTTAGACCGCATGTTGTCTGGTCACAGCAACAGCTTCCAAATGCAAAACCACACACCTGTAATCAACCCCAGACCTTTTAACTACTTCATTGATTACAGATTAACGAGGGAGACGCCTTCAGAGTTAATTGCAGCCCTTAGAGTCACTTGTCCAATTACTTTTGGTCCCTTGAAAAAGAGGAGGCTATGCATTACAGAGCTATGATTCCTAAACCCTTTCTCCGATTTGGATGTGAAAACTCTCATATTGCAGCTGGGAGTGTGCACTTTCAGCCCATATTATATATATAATTGTATTTCTGAACATGTTTTTGTAAACAGCTAAAATAACAAAACTTGTGTCACTGTCCAAATATTTCTGGACCTAACTGTACATACATACATACATACATACACTCAGCTTTATATATTAGATATATATATATATATATATATATATATATATATATATATATATATATATATATGTGTGTGTATATATTTCCTAATTTCTAATGTGCTAATGTTTTTATAATATTTATTAATATACTTTTTTTTCTACTTTTCACTATATTTAATAGTTCCGTTTGGGGGCTTGTGCTATACACATCAGTGCTGTATGTAGCAGAAATCATGGTCTCCTTTTGAACGCCATCCACTGGCTGGTTTTCACAACGGTACTGTCATTACAACCTATCAGCGTCCCATGATCGCTCCCCTGCCACATGTTAAATGCCGCTGACAGAGGTTGACAGTGTTATTTAACAGTTTTAGGCCCTGTGCGCACTTGCCTGTTTTTTACGCGGATTTCCTGCGGTTTTGCTGTTTCGCTGCATGTTATGTTCATAACATCTCTGCAGTGATTCACCAGCAAAACCTATGGGGAAAAAAAATGCTGTGCGCACTATGCAAATTTTGACAGCTGCATGATTTGTCACTTCTTTTCCGAACGTCGCTGCGGCATTTCATTCCATTGACTGCAATGTAATCGTGAAATCCCGCAGGGAGTAACGCAGGCAGCAAATTCTGTGCGTTTTCCTGCATTATTCCCTGCGGTATTTCACGGTTTCGGGGCATAATGTTCATCGCTGCCTGCGGTTTGCAGGGAAGTGATGTCATTATGACAGGAAGAGGAAGCGGAGCAGAGAGTAAACACACACACACACACACGCATCGCACTCACACACATCTCACTCATACACAGACATAATGAATACACATACAAATCAAACGGACATGTAGAAAAAAAAACACGTGGGCTCCGCCGTATTTTTACCGTCTAGCCGAGGTAAGCACACAGCGGCGGCCCGGTATTCTCAGGCGCGGGGGGGCAGGGTTAATGTCCCCCCCCTCCGAGAATATCAGCCCACAGCTGCCCCGGGACTGTCGCATCCATTATGCGGCAGTCCCGGAGTGTCCCCGGCTCTTCCTGTTGCCAGGATGCGGTGGCAATCCAGGGTAATATAAGGAGTTAATGGCGGCGGATCGCCGCCACTAAGTCCAGGCTTGATCATGGCAGCGTCTATGTGACAGCTGATATGATCAACCCGTAAGTAAAGTGAATAAACACAAACACCAAACAATCCTTTATTTTAAATAAAACACAAAAAAGCCCCTGTTTCTGGCTCTCCACCACAAACAGGGTACCTGGTCAGCACCAACTGTGGAGGCCGCCTCTACATCCTGCCAGAAGAGGCTGAAGGCGCGGCTCCACCAGGCCAGGTATACCCTGAAACCACCAGACCATGAAAGCCGCCTCTACATCCTGCCAGAAGTGGCTGAAGGCGCGGCCAACGAGAGAGGGTTTAGGGTGGGTTAACGGACTTGTGGGTGGAGGGTGGTGATGTATGGTACCTGGTGGTTTTAAAACGTTTTACCATGTTTTACTGTTTTATGCATTTTAAAATGTTGTCTTGCAGCCCGAGGACGTGCTGGTGATAACTAAGGGGGAATGTGGCGCCCCTGACCTGGTCAGGCACCACTGAGTACTGCACCCATGCTGGGGACAGTACAACACAGGTAATCCAGAAGGCTGACCGAGGTGTGACTACACAGGCGCATAGTGATCAGGTCTCACACATGTACCTTTGAGAGGACCCCTGGGGATCCCAGGAGGGGGCGAAGCCTCCACCTCCACCCGAGGGGTGGAGGGGGCGAAGCCTCCATCTCCACTCGAGGGGTGTGGTAGAGAGCCTGGTTGCTAGGTGGCGTAGGCAGGCACAAAAGGGAAAAGAGAAAAGAGGAGCAGTCTGAAGCAGAGTGTGGAGGAGTGAGGAGCATGGAAGTGGAGCTCAGACAGGAGCAGCAGTGCAGGTCCCACGAGTGAGCCGGTTTAGTGTGCAGCTCAGGGAAAGCAGACGTGAGGAGCAGACCCTGGAGCTGTGGCAGTCTAACAGCGTCCGCGCAGTGACTACCGACGGGGGAGAACGGTCACCTGGGAGTGCTACCCGAAATCCACACACAGCTAAAGAGAGAGCAACGGAGTGGAGAGTAAGGAGACTGTCAGGGAGAACCAGGCCCAAACGGGTAGCAGCTCCCAGTGCAGGGATAGATTCACCTTTCCTTTGCCAAACCTGCATGAGGGGGCACTTTACACCCCCAAGACAACACTACAGAGTCCGCAGCCACGTAGCCACAGTTAGGGCCCATAGTTCACAGGAGGCAAGCAGCCGGAGTGTCCTGGTCCAGGCTACAAGCAAACGGGCCAAAAAGAAGGGGAGAGAGGCGCCAGCAACCTCCCTGGGTGACCCCCATAGGGACCTAAAAGTCGGGGTTACCCCAAAACGTAAAGGGCTAAGGAAGGCGAGTCGGTAGCCACCCTCATCAGTCAGCCTGAAGGACACCTGGTTCCAGCCTGGTTCATCCCAGCTACGCCCGGGTTACTCACCCTGCCACCTTCCGTGAGTAAAACCCCTGAAAGACATCCTGCTTGTGTTGAGTTATTCTGCGCCTTGTGGTTCCACACACCTACACAGGGTCCTGGGGCTTGCCTCACTCTCAGGAGGCTATTACAACTGACTGCACCCACCATCAGCCCCAGGCGTCCCTTAATCTGCAGTGGCGGTCCCCACTGACCGCAATTCTGAGAGTGGCGTCACGACAATCCTAGATAGAAGATTTCCTACCTGTGACAGGATCCAGCTGCGTGGAGTCCCTGAAGGTAATGCACCGACACAATACTTGCGGGGCTTCACATCTGGCGTCACGAACAGGATAAGGACTAGACCTGTTCAGACAGGTGACCATGTGCCTGGGCGGTCCGCTTGGAAAATTGGAAGCGCCGCCATATTGCCACCATGAAAAGCGCGCTGAAAAACAACAGCAGCCCGCGCTGGGAGAAGTTACCGCCCACGAAGAGGTGTGGCTACCCAGAGATCCCCTGCAGAGTCCTGACCTCGCAAGTGATGAGAGCGGAGGCGTTCAGAGACGTCGGGACAGAAAGGGAGCCAGAAGCCTGCTGCTGGGAAAGGAGTTGCAGGAAGTGAAGGAATTGGCACTTCGGCTGCAAGAAGAAGTCAGAAGTCTGCTGCTGAGAGAAGACCTGGAGAGCAGCGACGACGCGGTGAAGATGGCGTCTGAAGATAGGAGCCCAGAGCCGGGTTCCGCTGCCTGGTGGGCCCGGGAGCTTGCCCAGTTCAGCGACCGACTGGAGGCGAGGATCGTGCAGCAGATCAGAGAGGGACACACGGAGCTTCTGGAGATGGCTGCGGCGGTTCAGGCCTACGAGGGGAGAGCCACGCGACGAGTGCCAGACCGAGTGGCGACGACTCAGACCCCGATGATGCCACCGATGGGTGAGTCCAGTGTTGCCCCTGCCAGCGCGAGTGCCCCGACCCCTGCTGCCACGCCCGCGGTCCCTGAAGAGGCACCCGGCGCGGCGACGCTGAATCAGGCCGCAGCCACGCCAGGTGCGGCCCGCCAAGCCCAGGCCGCCGCAACGATGCCCTGCCCGGCCCGCAAAGATCCGGCTGCCGCCGCGACCCTCATCCACGCCGCAGGTGTGACGCTGACCCAGGCCGCCGCCATGCTAGGCCCGGCCCGCCAAGACCCCACCGCCGCAGCGACGCTCGTCCGCGCCGCAAGTGAGGTGCTGAACCAGGCCGCAGCCACGTCAGGTGCGGCCCGCCAAGGACCAGCTGCAGCTGCGACGCCAATCCAGGCCGCAGAAGCGCCCAGCCCGGCCCGCACAGATCCCATCGCAGCTGCGACGCCAATCCAGGCCGCTGCCACGCCAGGCTCGGCCCGCCAAGACCAGGCCGCTGCCACGCCAGGCTCGGCCCGACAAGACAAGACTGTACAAGTATTTACCCCGGCCTGCAAGGCCAGAGCAGACACCGCTCCCCAGTCTAAGGAAGTCCCTGCTAGGAAGTCCCTGCTGGGGGAGGACCCCGAATACTGGAAGCTGAAGGCTGACCTAGAGGCCCAGTTCCCACAGGAGATGGTGGACCGGTATCTGCTCCCTCCGCACACCCCCAGGAAGATTCCGGCAATATCCACGCCAAAAAGTCCACTGCCCTGGCCGGCTGATGAACACCCATCCCCAGCGCTGCCACAACAGGAGTGCTCAGAAGAACTAAGGGGGAGAGGAGGACAGAAGGCTGAGGAGCTGACCCCGGAGCCATCAGCAGTGGATCCATGCCCAGAGCCAGAGATGTTGCCATATTCCCGCTGGGATGAAGAGAGCCCGACACCCTCCGCTGAGGAAGATTTGTCCAGAAACCTCACCTGGGAGCCTGCAAGCAGTGAAGTAGCAGCCCAGCAGAATCCAGCCCACAAGACACGGCGCCGCAGCAGAACAAAGTTTTCCCCTGCACAGCAATCTCCAGATAGAAAAGATGAAGTAACCGCCAGAGACTTGGAAGAGAAACGGTCTTTAAGGAGAGCCAAATCCCAGGTCAGAGGCCCACTTTGTCGTGGAGTTGTGGAAGACTTCAGCTTGAAGAGTGGATATGGTTTCATAGTTGCACCTGGCATGAAAGAAGGTATCTTTGTGAATAGAAGGGACGTTAGAGCCCATTTGCCTAGAGGACATCCAGGAAGAAACTTACAGATGGGAGACTCAGTGGAATTCACCATGCACCAAGGAGAACGCGGATGGTACGCACTGGATGTTACACCATGTCCCAGAAGTCCCTACAGTAATCCTGAAAAAGAAACAGACACGGAAGAAGAGGAAAGAAAAGACAAAGAACCCATTGATGAGACCACTACAGATGATGACAGAGATGGAGAAAGCAACAGGTGCCGCAGCCCTACAGGCCCAAGCCCTGGTGAGGAGGAATCTGTGTAAAGTCCATGTAAAGTAAAATAAGAAGTACAGAAGTTAAAGTTTGAAGTTTTGCAACGTTAATGTTCAAGAAATGTGCCCACATGAACTAATGTGAGAAACCCATGAACCTTAAGGCTATGAACTGGCTATAGCCACAAACTCTCGCAGTGTAAATAGTTACCCCAGAGGTACCACCACCATAGCCAGCCTGTTTAGGGGCCTGGCTCGCCTGCAACCAGGGAGCATGCCTGTTTATGGGGCCTGGCTCTCCACCACAAACAGGGTACCTGGTCAGCACCAACTGTGGAGGCCGCCTCTACATCCTGCCAGAAGAGGCTGAAGGCGCGGCTCCACCAGGCCAGGTATACCCTGAAACCACCAGACCATGAAAGCCGCCTCTACATCCTGCCAGAAGTGGCTGAAGGCGCGGCCAACGAGAGAGGGTTTAGGGTGGGTTAACGGACTTGTGGGTGGAGGGTGGTGATGTATGGTACCTGGTGGTTTTAAAACGTTTTACCATGTTTTACTGTTTTATGCATTTTAAAATGTTGTCTTGCAGCCCGAGGACGTGCTGGTGATAACTAAGGGGGAATGTGGCGCCCCTGACCTGGTCAGGCACCACTGAGTACTGCACCCATGCTGGGGACAGTACAACACAGGTAATCCAGAAGGCTGACCGAGGTGTGACTACACAGGCGCATAGTGATCAGGTCTCACACATGTACCTTTGAGAGGACCCCTGGGGATCCCAGGAGGGGGCGAAGCCTCCACCTCCACCCGAGGGGTGGAGGGGGCGAAGCCTCCATCTCCACTCGAGGGGTGTGGTAGAGAGCCTGGTTGCTAGGTGGCGTAGGCAGGCACAAAAGGGAAAAGAGAAAAGAGGAGCAGTCTGAAGCAGAGTGTGGAGGAGTGAGGAGCATGGAAGTGGAGCTCAGACAGGAGCAGCAGTGCAGGTCCCACGAGTGAGCCGGTTTAGTGTGCAGCTCAGGGAAAGCAGACGTGAGGAGCAGACCCTGGAGCTGTGGCAGTCTAACAGCGTCCGCGCAGTGACTACCGACGGGGGAGAACGGTCACCTGGGAGTGCTACCCGAAATCCACACACAGCTAAAGAGAGAGCAACGGAGTGGAGAGTAAGGAGACTGTCAGGGAGAACCAGGCCCAAACGGGTAGCAGGTCCCAGTGCAGGGATAGATTCACCTTTCCTTTGCCAAACCTGCATGAGGGGGCACTTTACACCCCCAAGACAACACTACAGAGTCCGCAGCCACGTAGCCACAGTTAGGGCCCATAGTTCACAGGAGGCAAGCAGCCGGAGTGTCCTGGTCCAGGCTACAAGCAAACGGGCCAAAAAGAAGGGGAGAGAGGCGCCAGCAACTTCCCTGGGTGACCCCCATAGGGACCTAAAAGTCGGGGTTACCCCAAAACGTAAAGGGCTAAGGAAGGCGAGTCGGTAGCCACCCTCATCAGTCAGCCTGAAGGACACCTGGTTCCAGCCTGGTTCATCCCAGCTACGCCCGGGTTACTCACCCTGCCACCTTCCGTGAGTAAAACCCCTGAAAGACATCCTGCTTGTGTTGAGTTATTCTGCGCCTTGTGGTTCCACACACCTACACAGGGTCCTGGGGCTTGCCTCACTCTCAGGAGGCTATTAAAACTGACTGCACCCACCATCAGCCCCAGGCGTCCCTTAATCTGCAGTGGCGGTCCCCACTGACCGCAATTCTGAGAGTGGCGTCACGACAATCCTAGATAGAAGATTTCCTACCTGTGACAGGATCCAGCTGCGTGGAGTCCCTGAAGGTAATGCACCGACACAATACTTGCGGGGCTTCACATAACCACAGGGTATTTCCCACGGCCGATAATGTGAACACACATTACCGCTCGGGAGAAATGCAGCGTGTGCTCACAGGGAGTCTATCTATCTATCAATACGTGAACAATACCGCGGTAAAACCGCGGCAAACCGCATGCAGTTTTTGGGTGCGGTTTGCTGCGTTTTTGTACCGCGGGTGCGGTAATCTTTCAGACCCTGCAGAATTTTCTTAAGAAAATTCCGTTTTCCAGTGCGCACAGGGCCTTACTGCCACAGTCTCCACGCTGCTCCACCCATGGCTGTTAGAGGCAGATGATGGCTGATTAATTCAGCCTTCATCTCGGTGTGCATATCAAAGGTAGGGAGACTGCTTACAACGAAGATAGTACATCATAAATCATTAAGGGGTTAAAGAAGCTCAGGCTCTACTGAAGTTTCCAATCTCATAATGGTTACCCCACGGGTACTGAACGCTTGTTCCTGTGGCAGTGACCTCTAAAAGCAGGACCCCGACAGGTAAATTTGCTCTTGGAAGGGGAGTAAAAAAAATAAAATGGCATATTGCGCAGGGGTAAAGAGGTGGGGAGCCCGCGTGCTTGTGCCCTAAGGACATTGCCAGGAACCCTGTGTGACGTGCACAGACCCTGGAGTGTGGGGACCAAAGTAGGAGCAGGGGAGCGAGAAGGCCAGCAGTGAGTACGTCGTCGTCCCTGCCAGGTGGAGGGAGCTGGACAGTGCAGGGACACCGGCGTTACATGCATCATTGCCCACTTGGAGGTATCGGCAGGTTTTGAGCATGCCTCCTCATAGGACTGGTGCATGATACCTGGTGGTTCTGCATTAACTGGCAGCCAACCAATGGGCACCACACTGGCAGCACCTTTTGTCTCCCAGTATGTTAGATTGACCATCAATGTATATTCTTGAGGACCCCTCCTTAGGCCATGTATTCTTCACACTTTATGAAACTATATTAACTACCTACATGCAGAATGTATCCATAGGGCCCAAGTGACTTGTCAGATGATGAGTGTGTCCTAATATGTATTTTTCTATATTTTGAGACTGATTCATAAAAGTGCAAAATGTTATTTTTTGCACAACGGCAAAGCCGGAGAGGGGGTGGAACAGAGAGTGGCTATGCCCACCCGTCAAATTCAGCTAAAGAGCTGCCGTCTCTTCTGCTAGAAATACTGGTCCAGTCCTTGCCTGGAGTAAGATTTCTGGCGAGGTGCGTGCCACTGAGAGGACACGTCCTTAATGAATTTGGCACAGCATACTCCAGCGAGCCTTTAATGAATCGGCCCCGTAGTGTCCTGTATATAGAGGCTGAAATATGTGTTTATGTGTGAACATTTCATTTCCTCTAATAGACCAATTATAAGATATTTACAGATCTAATAGTGACCATTAATCCTTGTGTTGCACAAGTTACCATTGTTCTTGTGTATGTGCCTTTTATACTTTGCAGAATTTCTCTCTCGATGTGAACTGTTTGTTGGTGATCTTTTCTTTACGCTTATGCATCTTTTTTCCATCGCATTTATTAGGCATATTTTGGTTATATTACAACAACTTATTAATTGTAATAAAACCCATAAATGACCAGTAAATATTTTATAAATCTCCCTGTGTGTTAGGAGAAAGACTTTCTCATCAGGTGGATCTCTGTATTGGGCAACGTATTTGACCAGCTGTACTATCCATGTGAGCATATGGCCTGGGCAGCAGATGCTGGCGTTATTCACATTAAGTCTGACACGTGGTGGACTGCCAGCACAGCCCTTTGGGGTCTGTCACTCATGGTGGGAATCATACGGTAGGTCATCTCACAATCTATTGCCTTTTGTGTATGTGTGCTTCTTTCTCCTCCAGGACTGGTCATTCACTTTCAATTCACATGTAAAATCTGTATTCAGTGAAGACACACTTTCCCATTACTGAGATCAGAGATGACGGTCAGTACTTGTAAGAGGCAGTAGCCAGAGTCAGATACAGACATTCTGCTGCAAGTTCCCCTAAAATGACAGTTACGTCTCCATAGAAGTTTGAGCACTTACTGCCATCTCCTATTTCTGTAATGGAAATATCTGTATTCACTGAAGACAGATTTTACCCAGGAATTGAGCATTCTGCGAATATATGATCAGGCCAGAAGGGGAGAGAAGCAGATTTCTCTGATAAGATATATTACAAAGTTTCTTATTTTCACATGTACTATTGATTTATGACATAAAAATTAAAATGACAGTTACTCTTTAAAAGACGTGTGTCATCAGAAAATAACCTATTATTTAACCAGTTCAAGACCAGTCCATTTACTACCATTCCTTATAAAGCACTTTTTATTTTTTCTTAAATCTGCATGTAAGTAATTTTTGCGTCTTTTTTTCATTATGCATGAGGCTTCAATTTTAGGTCAATGTAATGTTCTCTTTCTTTTTTATGCTGAGATTGAGAGATAAAATTAAGAGAAATAAGTGTATTAGGCTCATCTGTTGAGGTGGATCCTCCAAGCCTAAGGTCTGGGTGGGCACACTGGCCACGTGCAGCAGGCAGGTTAGGCACGGGAAAATGGGTAGCAGAAGTACTGGAAGCCACAGGCAGACAGAAGGCCAGTAGCAGAGGCACTGGAAGCTGCAGGAAGGCAGACGAGAGGTACTGGAAGCCGCAGGAAGGCAGACGAGAGCTACTGGAAACCGCAGAAAGGCAGACGAGAGGTACTGGAAGCCGCAGGAAGGCAGACGAGTGGTACTGGAAGCCGCAGGAAGGCAGGCGAGTGGTACTGGAAGCCGCAGGAAGGCAGACGAGAGGTACTGGAAGCCGCAGGCACGCAGGCCAGAGGTACTGGAAGCCGCAGGCAGGCCGGCCAGAGGTACTGGAAGCTGCAGGCAGGAAGGCCAGAGGTACTGGAAGCCGCAGGCAGGCCGATCCAGAGGTACTGGAAGCCGCAGGCAGGCCGGCCAGAGGTACTGGAAGCCGCAGGCAGGCCGGCCAGAGGTACTGGAAGCCGCAGGCAGGCTGGCCAGAGGTACTGGAAGCCGCAGGCAGGCCGGCCAGAGGTACTAGAAGCCGCAGGCAGGCCGGCCAGAGGTACTGAAAGCCGCAGGCAGGCCAGAGGTACTGGAAGCCGCAGGCAGGCAGGCAGGCCAGAGGTACTGGAAGCCACAGGCAGGCCAGAGGTACTGGAAGCCGCAGGCAGGCCAGAGGCACTGGAGGTCGCAGGTAGGCAGACTGGAGACCCATACCAGAAGTACTGGAAATCCGTACCAGAAGTACTGGAAACCGCAGGAAGGCAGACCAGAGATTGGTAGCAGAGAACCTGGAAGCCACATACAGTACTCTGGAACACTAAAGTCTTAATACCAAGACATGGGTGTGTGTTTTGGTGAGCCTTATAAGGGCCCATGCAGAAGATCACTCTGGCCTATCTGCAAAACCCGAACACAACATAGTTTAGTGGACTGGGGTGAGGACGCACAGACCGGATTTGGGAAAAGTGCATAACTGTACTCACCCCTCATAGGGCCCCTCCCAGAAGAGTCCATTATGGAAGAAGGTGGATGCTTTGCATGAAATTTTCTGAGCAATATTGGAGCATTTAAGTCCTTCTTTGGCACCCAACATCCCTCCTCAGGACCGTATCCCTTCCAATCAAGTAGACGAGATTACCGCCAACCTTCTTGCAGCCCAGAAGACTAACCGGGTTTACTTGCTCATTAATTGGGAAAGGACCAATAAACTTGGGTGACAGTTTTTTTTGCAAACATATGTTTTTTTGGTTTGTTTTTGTTGAAAGCCATACCTTATCTCCGGTTGGGAACAGGTCGATGGTGTCTATCAGCATTCTTCTTTGCTCTAGCAGTAAGTACAGCCAAATTACGGTAGCTTGTACCTCAGTCCAGATGTTATGGTGGTCCTGAGAGACGTGGTCACAGCAGGAAGTATGCTTTTAGCTAGAATAGGCAGGGGGAGACGAGGTTCTCGGCTGAACACTGTAACTAATGGTAATCTCCCAGAAGACTCTTAAAATATAATTGTTATGGGTGAATTCGGCCCAAGGAAGCCAGTCTGGCCAGTTATCTTGGTGGGAGCTGGAGAATATTCGTAAATACTGCTCCTTGAACTGATTAATTCTTTCAGTCTGCCTTTTTCTTTGGAGGTGATAGGCTGAGGAGAAGTCCAGGGAAATTAAGTTCTTGCAGAGTGTTATCCAGAACCTGGAAACAAATTGAACCCCACAGTCACAGACTATACGAGCTCAAGGGCCAGGGAACCAGAACATTGGGTAACGTCTGGTCACAAAAGCAGAATGCAGCAGAGCCTTTCCATACCTGCTGACATTATGGGACATACCGTATTTATCAGTACTTTTACTATACCATACCCAATAAGTCCATATAATGCAGAATGTAAAACTGTAAACGTATTTATTCAAGGCACAAGACGGAGGATGGCGCTGCATGACACCAATATGTAATGTTCTGAGGTGAACACTAGGTGGCAGTGAGGTGTCACACTGCAGCACAGCTTATGTTGTTCAATCCAAAGTAATACAGTGTAACATCATTCTGTAACTATTACTATTGGACAATCACCCTTAGGCTACATTCACATGACCGTTCCGTTTTTGCGGGCCGCAAAAAACGGTCCTTTTTTTCACGGATGCATCCGTGTGACTTCAGTTCCGTTCCATATACGGTCCGTGTCATCCGTGTGCCTTCCTTTTTTTGCGGACCACAAAAAACGGAAGCAGCAAGAAAGATAAATAGATGAATAGATATAGAGATGGATAGATAGAGACAGAGAGATAGAGGGATGGATGAATGAATAGAGGGATAGATAGATAGATAGATAGATGAGAAAGAAATATATAATGTCCCACCCTCCTGCATATTCTAAGCTGGCATCCTTTTGTGACTTTCATGTGGCACTAAACGGTGCTTAGCCTTGTATTTAGCGAAAAAATAAATAAATAATTTAAAAAAATAACATGGGGTCCCCCCTATCTTTTGTAGCCAGCTAGGGTAAAGCATACGGCTGCAGCCTTCAAACCACAGCTGGCAGCTTCACCTTGGCTGGTAATCCAAAACAGAGGGCACCCCACGCTGTTATTTTAAATTAAATGAATAATTTAAAAAAAAAAAAAAAAACGGGGTTCCCCCCCCCCCAAATTGGATCACCAGCCAAGGTAAAGCAGACAGCTGTGGTCTGGTATTCTCAGACTAGGGAGGTCCACTGTTATTGGACACTCCCCAGCCTAAAAATAGCAGGCTACAGCCGCCCCAGAAGTGGTGCATCCATTAGATGTGCCGATCCTGGCGCTTCGCCCAAACTCATTCCGTTGCCCTGGTGCGGTGGCAAACGGGGTAATATATGGGGTTTGTGCCAGATGTGTAATGTCACCTGGCATCAGGTCCTGGGGTTAGTGATGTCACGCGTCTATCAGATACCCGACATCACCAACCCAGTCAGTAATAAAAAAAAAAAAATTGACAACAAAAAAAGTTTTATTTGAAAAAACACTCCCCAAACCATTCCCTCTTTCACCAATTTATTGAAAAGAACAATCAAATCTGGGTCTGGCATAATCAAACAAGGGGGTCCCACGACGATCCATACCATAGTCACTGTCCCAGTCAATGAAGAACAGAATGTTCCCCATTGGCTGGGAGAGTAGTGCAGTGACCTGAGCTAACATCAATAGGTCAGCCCAGGTCACTGCAGGGGATGACGAGCGCTGCCATCAGGAGGTTAGATGAGATCATTACCTGCTGTGACAATCACCTGCACTCCTGACGTCAGCGCTGTCACTGACTTCTATGCCTGCCGCGTTCTCATCAAAGAATCGCGGGAGCCAGTGACGTCACCGCTAATGACAGTCTCGGGCCGCCCGTGAGACGTGACGTAAGACCGCGGCGGGAATAGAAGGCAGTGACAGCGCTGACGTCGGGAGAACAGGAGATCGTCACAGCAGGTAATGATCTCATCTAACCTCCTGACAGCAGCGCTCGTCATCCCCGCGGCTGCCCGCACTGCTATGTGAGAAGCTGCTGACACTATAGTGCGGGCAGACACTGACACACTGCAGTGCGAGCAGCCGCGGGGCTGGGGCGAGACACAGACTGCACGGGCACCCGACGGAGGTCACACGGAAGTGATTCCATGCGGCTTCCGGGGATTTTGCGGGCCCATTGACTTGTAATGAGTCACGGTCCGTTACTACGGAACAGAATAGGACATGTTCCTAAAAACGGAACGGACATCCGGCATCCAGTGTGTTTTTTTGTAGGATTGGATGCACACAGAAGTTCTTCCATGTGCCATCCGATCCTACACAAAAGACATTGAAAAGATGGTCCTGTCCGTGGGTCCGCAAAAAAACAGGAACTGACCAGGACAAACTGAACGGTCATGTGAATGAGCCCTTACCAGGGGATTCCTTCATGTACAGTATGGCTACATACACAGTGCCTTGTGAAAGTATTCGGCTCCCTTGAATTTCTCAACATTTTCCTACATTTCAGGCTTCAAGCATAAAGATAAAAATGTTAAATTTTATGGTGAAGAATCAACAACAAGTGGGACACAATTGTGAAGGTCAACGAAATTTTATTGCTTATTTTACATTTTTATAAAAAACTGAATAGTGGGGTGTGCAATAATATTTTTCCCCTTTAAGTTAATACTTTGTAGCACCACTTTTTGCTGCGATTACAGCTGCAAGTCGTTTGGGGCATGTGTCTATCAGTTTTGCACATCGAGAGACAGAAATTCATGCCCATTCTTCCTTTGCAAACAGCTCGATCTGAGTGATGTTGGATGGAGAGCGTTTGTGAACAGCAGTTTTCAGCTCTTTTCACAGACTCTCGATTGGATTCAGGTCTGGACTTTGACTTGGCCATTCTAACACCTGGATATGTTTATTTGTGAACCATTCCATTGTAGATTTTGCTTTATGTTCGGGATCATTGTCATGTTGGAAGACAAATCTCTGTCCCAGTCTCAGGTCTTTTGCAGACCTCAACAGGTTTTCTTCAAGAATGGGCCTGTATTTGGCTCCATCCATCTTCCCATCAATTTTAACCATCTTCCCTGTCCTTGCTGAAGAAAAGCAGGCCCAAACCATGATGCTGCCACCACCATGTTTGACAGTGGGGATGGTGTGTTCAGGGTGATGAGCTGTGTTGCTTTTACGCCAAACACATAGTTTGGCATTGTGCACAAATAGTTTAATTTTTTTTTTTTTTTTTTTTTTTAAATCTGTGTTTGAAGCCTGAAACGTGGGAAAATGTTGAAAAATTCAAGGGGGCCGAATACTTTCGCAAGGCGCAGTATATGTAATGTTTAGACAGCAAAAACATGGACTAGACAATCTTAAAATGCACCAAGTTTAACATTGTGATTTATACAGCGTGATACATTTGATTCCTCTTTACACTGTCTCGTCTCAGTTTACACCATCTATTGACTGACTTTGTGCAAAAATTATGATGTATTTTTGGCCCATAGTATTGTATGTTAGACCATACCCTTTTTGCACTAAACCCTCTTAGGCCCCCTTCACATACGTGTGGTGTCCATTTTCACATGTTCACACCCATTATAACGTGTTGAATTTCACACCTCTGTGTTTTCACATGGATCTTATGTCCATGTGACCCATGTCCTCTTTTTGTTTTTGTTTTTTTCCTTGAAGCATGGATCACGCAGATCCATACAGTTCAATGGGTCCATGAAAGACACATACAGCACACAGATGGCATCCATGTGCCGCCCATGTGACACATACTAGAATTCAATGCATTCAAGAAATTATTGATTTTTATGTGCTACACATGTACAAAGATAATAGAGGATATATGATAAATAGATTGTACAGATGTTAATCAAATAACTGGAAAAACCACATAGGGTACCCCCAATTTGTGAGAACCAGCAAAGGTAAAGCAGACAGCTGCAGATTGATGTTATCAGGCTGGGAAGGCCCATGGTCGTCATGAGACGCTCCAATTCTGGCGCTTTGCCTGGGCTCTTCCCTATGCCCTGGTGCGTGTGCCATTAGTATAATGGTTTATGGCACTGATGTTAGCTTTGTAGTGTCAGATGGCATCAAGCCCTGGTGATGGTAATAGAGAGGTGTTTATCAGACACCTCCATTATTCACCCACTAATAATAATAATAAAAAAACACAAACTTATTTATTAAAATAAATATATATATATATATCCATCCATCCATGCAGGTCCGCCATAGACCATCGAATCCATTGTAGTTCACAGAATCCACTGTAGTCCACAAATGGAAACCTGAAACCAAAACCAGAAACATATAAACACAGAGAAATTACACCAGGCATTTATACAAAAAAAAACCATGCAGGTCTAGTGATGCCATTGAAAGTCTTTGGAGCATTGTTCTGACACTCCATAGACTATGCTTACAGACACTTAGGCTGTGTGCCCACGTGTGCGTATTGGATGCAGTTATGCTGCGTTCTGCACCGCAGCGTAACTGCATGCGTCCTGCGTCCCCGGCACAATCTATGAAGATTGTGGATAATCCATGCGCACGTTGCGTTTTAGAACGCTTCGATTTGCATGCTGCCAAATTGCTGCATTCTAAAAAGCAACATGTCACTTCTTTCGTGCACTTTGGATGCAGCCCCCGCTCTGTCTATGGTGGGGGCTGCATCCAGAGCGCATGAAATCGGCTTTTCATTACGCAGTGTTTCTGCAGCGATTTGAAGCGCACAGTGCAGTTCAAATCGCTGCAGAAATGTCTGCAGGTACAGAATGCAACGTGGGCACATAGCCTTACGGGTCCCTTTGCGCTGTTTATGGCTCTGCGTCTCTGAAAAGTGATAACGTTACTAATGTCACCGCTCTTCAGAGGCGTCCGGTTTCGCACAGCATGACTCAGAATAGCCCGTAAGCAAAATCTATGGAGTGTCAGAACGATGCTCCATAGAGTTTGTTCGTCTGAATCCCTAGACTACGTCAGAGCTGCGTGCTTTTTTTAATGTTTTTAATAAAGTAGTGAACACGGATAGGTGTCTTGTTTTATTTCTCTGTGTTTGTATGCTTTGTTTTTGTGTTTCAGGTTTTTATTTGTGGACTGCGGTGGATTTGGTAGACTACGGCGGACCCGTGTGAATTTCTTGGGGGGTAATCAAGTGGGGAATGAGGGAGAGTTTTGAGGAATGTTTGTATGTGTGCGTGTCATTTTTTGGGGATTACTGGGTTAGTAATGATGGGGTCTGATAGACGCCTCTCCATTACTAATCCCTGGGCCTGATGGCAGCTGACATTACACAGCTGACATCAACCCCAACTACTATTACCCCAACTGTCAACGCACCAGGACAATCGCAAAGAGTTGAGCAAAGCACCAGAATTGGTGCATCTGATGTGATGTGTCACTTCTGAGGTGGCTGTGGGCTGCTATTTTTAGATTGGGAAGGGCCCAATAACCATGGACCTTCTTGGCTAATATCAGATTTCGGCTGTCTGCTTTACCTTTGCTGGTTATCAATAATGGGGGGGCCCACATCTTCCTTTTTTTTTTTTTTTTTCTCCCCTCATTTAACTTATTTGATTAAATAGAAAGCTGTTCAATCGATCTATCTCATCCTTGCACATCTACAAACACCTAAAAATCATTCCATTTTTTTAATGTGTCACATGGATGGCACACAGGACACATACGTCCATATGGACGGTCACATGGATGGTCAAAGCGGACAGTACTTTTTTTTTTTTTTTTTTTTTTTATGCGCACGTATGATGATGGCCATTGTGAAGACATGCAGCCTCATCTGGCAAAGATCACAAAGTGACTCCTATATTGTGCAAATCATACAAGACTGTTAGTTTTATGTAATTGTGCCTCAGTTTTAGCTTTGTAAATTTTCACTCCCACCCTTATAACTTTCAATTACCTTTTTCATTTCTAGCTCTTTAAGAACATTAATAAAGCTAAGAAGAAGCAAAGGGAAACATTCTAAGTAAGTTGCATGTGGCTGGAAGCTGTCTATAGTGTGCCCTCCTTTTTCATCATTAAAATGGTTGCCCCACAAAGAAATTTATATGACTTTGTCATATCCTACAGAACCAGAATGTCTAGATATTGCAGTTACATACTTGGTATGGCGCCCGATGTGGTCTTTTCATTACCTCTCAGACGTTGTGTGTCCAGTGCTCATGAGAAAAAGCCGGGTTCTTCAGCGGGAATCATTCTGCCACCTTTGCCCAGGAGGATCCAGATGCCTTAACAAGAGCAGTATTGCAATATGTAGACACAGGATTTTAGGAATTTTTTTATTTATTTATTTTTTTTTAAAAAGAGTAATGTTTTGTCTGATCTAACAGAATACAGCTGGCTATATTCTTCAGCTAAGGCAACTATCTCTTCTGGCTATCCTATAAATGCACCTAGCATGTCTGGCTTCTGATTTTTCTCCTCATCGAATGGCAGTGCCTATCTCTAGAGGAACTAAGAATTAGCAATGGCGAAATCTAACTTTTGGTTCCACTTGAATATTTGTAATTGGATGATAGAGCTGTCCCCACACACTTTACATTGACCCTATTGCACATCCTATTGCCACAGTTGAGGTGCGTGTGTATGAAATATGAAGCGGGCTCGAGCCGCTCTCTGCAGTGCAAATAATGGTTGTATCACATAGCAATCAGCACCATAAATCTATTGAAGAGCCATACCAACAATACAACTTATAGCAGGGGTCTCAAGCTCAGCTGGGTATATGGGCTGCACATAGAAAAAAATATTCTTTCAGGACACAGTGATAATTTTTTAGTGCCATTTTTTTTGGTTTTCTATACACATTTGGGATCACTGTTTTTGAAAAGTTTTCACTTGTTAATTATAATAAATGTGTACTTTTTTTGTTTAATGTGCCCATCCTGGTCCCCATTCTGTAGTAATGTGCCCATCCTTGTTCCCATCCTGTAGTAATGTGCTTATCCTTGTCCCCATCCTGTAGTAATGTGCTTATTCTTGTCCCCATCCTGTAGTAATGTGCCCATCCTTGTCCCCTTTTACTAATGTGCCCAAGCAGGTCCTCCTATTGTAGTAATGTCTCATCCTGGTCTATTCTGCCATCACACACACGCACACCAAAACAAAATACATTCTTTTCACCTGTCCTTTGTTCTCTCGGCATCCTCATCCATGATTCTTGCGGCCTGCAGACACGGAAACGAATGCAGCTGTAGGAGGGGCCTCTGCTGTCAGCGCTTCATCTAAAATTCAGAGGAACGTTTTGCTGGAGCTGCACAGAGTTAGGGGTACTTTACACGTTGCGACATCGCTAGCATTGGCTAGCGATGCCGAGCGTGATAGTACCCGCCCCTGTCGCACATGCGATATGTGGTGATTGCTGCCGTAGCGAACATTATCGCTATGGCAGCTTATCACGCACATACCTGCTCGGCGACGTCACTGTAACTGCCGAACTATCCCTCCTTCAAGGGGGAGGTGCGTTCGGAGTCACGGCGACGTCACTAATCGGCCAGCCAATAGAAGCGGAGGGGCGGAGATGAGCGGGACACAACATCTCGCCCACCTTCTCCCTTCCGCATTGCCGTCGGGTCGCAGGTAAGGAGATGTTTGTCGCTCCTGCGGGTTTACACAGCGATGTGTGCTACTGCAGGAGCGACAAACAACATCGTACCTGCGGTCGACCCGACATTATGAAAATGACCGACGCTACACAGATCACCAATTTTATACGCTTTTGCGATCGTTTATTGGCGCATCTAAGATTTAGACGTTGCGATGTCGCTATCTGCGCTGGATGTGCATCACTAACGACGTGACCCCGACGATATTTCGGAAGCGATGTCGCAACGTGTAAAGCCCCCCTTAAGCTCTCTCTGCCCAGCTATTCCAATGGCAGCTGCCAGAAAATCAGAGGCAAGCAGCTGAGTTCATACTCGTCAGCTGCTTGCCTCTGATTGGCCGGCAGCTACCATTGGAATAGTTGTGCAGAGAGAACTTGACTCTGCATAGCATCGGCAAAACGTTCATCTGAATTTTAGATGAAGCACTAACAGCGGCGACCCCCTCCACCAGCTGAAATTGTTTCAGTGTCTGTGGGCTGCAAGAAAAAGCGTGAGGGGCCGCTGTTTGAGACCCCTGCTTTATCGGATGAAAGCAGTCTCTTGTGCAGCAGTCTCTTGTCCCTCATTCAAAAACCACACGGTCAATTGAGGGTACCACATTGCTGGCTCCCTGATACCCACTGGCTTTTACATTAATAGACAGAACTTGACCTTGTAAACTGGGATGCGTATCTGTTTACTTGCTTCTTGTAGTGTAGTAAAATATTCAGCTGCCCCGAGGACACGTTGTACATATCCTCTTATGAATTTTTAATGCCCCTGACTTACCTTGCCTATTGCTCAATAGAGAATGTTATGAAATCTGTCCCAGAGAATACTATTGCTTTATTGGAAGTTGTTTAGTTGCTGTGTGCTGGCTATGACCTGAATGTATTTTGGATATGATGTAATTGGCAGCGGCACTGTGAAAACGTTAAAGGATAGAAATACCTTCATAGAATTTGTATTTTCTTTTTTTTTTCTTTTTACTAAACTGCATACATATTTGGTGAAAAGTAACTTTTGAAATTAGTCTTATTTCACATTTGAAACACGATTTTTCATGTTATCTGTGTACGGTCTGTGTGTCTGTCTTTACCATCAGTGTATCATCAGTGTACAAACCGTGTCTTTTTCCATCAGTGTGTCACCAGTGTATGGTCCTTGTGTCTGTCTTTACCATCAGTGTGTTATCATTATATGGTCTGTGTGTCCATTTTTACCATCAGTGCATAGTCGGTGGATGGTCCGTGTGTCATCAATGGATGGTCCGTGCGTCCGTTTTTTACCATCAGTGTATAGTCGGTGGATGGTCCGTGTGTCCGTTTTTTCCCATCAGTGTATAGTCAGTGTGTCATTGTTGTCTGTTTTCACCGTCATCAGTGTTTCTCGGTCGCTTCATTGGGGACACAGAAGCCTGGGATAGCCTTCTGCCACCTGAAAGCTGTCGCAGATATTACATAGAACTAAAAGTTATTTCCTCCACAGCAGACTACACCTCACCGGGTTGAACTGGCCTCCTCAGTTTTTTTTCTATGTCAGTTGGAGATAGAGTCTGTTCCGTAGACATTTCCTAATATTTTTTCCCCAGAATCTTCAGCGTAACAGGGTGCAATTGAACACTCTTTTACCTGCATGGTGGCAGAGAGTACAGGCTGTAAAATCTCAGGCCAAATCCTCTATCTCCCTCTGGCCGGACTGTGTACCTTGCTGTTAGGTACGGGGTGGTGCTCCGTATGTCAATAGACTTGCCCATTCGCCCCAAATAGCATCCTCGTGTATGTAGCAGAAAACGTGCGATCTTCAGAACTGGTGAGTATAGCCTCTTTTTCTTTCCTGCTCTCCCCTTTTCCTCTCTCACTGTGGTGCTCGTGTGAGGGTAGGGCGCTTGTGTACATGTGCAGGCAGCGGTGACGTGCTGGAGGTCGCAGGTCTCAGACACGTGGGCCGCGGCGTTCACTGCTGCACGCTTCCCCCTGCCTGATGGCCACGATTGCATTCTTGTCTGGGGCCATGGTCTCGCCTTGTCAGTCACCCAGTGGTGGTTGGCCTATCAGCACTGCTGCAGCGGCGCTCTCTGCTCGCCGCCTCACTTAATTTTCCAGCGACAACGCAATTTTTCAGCGCTCACTTCACAGAAAAACTGCCTCTCTGCTGCTGTTGCATGTCTCCTGTGAGCACTAGTTTGGGTGGATCATGGTTTGGGGTAGGACTCTGTCCCTGGGTGGCTGATATTGTTTCAAATACCGAATCCAAAATACTAAGGTAGAATATCAATTATCAAAAACTAAAAACTTGCATTACTTTAAAAAGTTATTTTATTTAACACATATGCCACAAACAAAGAAAACACGTAATTTATTTTTGTTTTGAGTAGAAAGGTGGTAATTATATACGTCTAACTCTCACTCTTCCTATCATACTGGGGTCGGCGTCCTAAATATTCGTGACGCTCCCGTTCCACGTCAACTCGAGTCCTGTACTGACCCTCCACTCAATCTGTATATATCCCGTGCTCCTATATAAAAGTGGGTAAGGTGAAACACCTAGAATAGAGCCCACAGGGATAGTGTGTACCAACAATATAGAGAGATTATGTCCGTCAGTATTTGTCTTTTTAAGTTTATGGGGCGGGCCTGACTCAATCAACTACCAGTAAATATTCAACAATTAATAATGACTTATGCTGTATTATTGTCCAGGATGCACCCTACATGAATGGATCTATAAGGACCAAATGGTATATGTATACCTGATACAGGATGTCAATTTGTGGGCCATAGGTTTTGTAAACTTAACCACTGGTCCGGGCTAATCCGCATCAACAAATTGTCTTTGTGCATAAAAAACACTTTCCACTGAAAATATAGCCTAAAGATAAACATTTAATATGAACACATTGTCCAAAATCAATCCATAATATCTGTCTGTAAATATAAAGCCACCCCAGTCACAGTAAAGAGTATACAATATGACAGGGGTCAGATCCTCATTTATAATCAATATGCCATTTAGTACCAAATAAGTAAGATTCCACCTGAGTGGAGTTTAGAATAATACATACAGCATGTCCCAACAATCCAGCACATACTTATATTATATAAACTTGCATCCTGATCCCGGAATGCCAAAATTCAGACAATGATTACCACTCCTCTGTAATACCAATAATATATCCAACATCACTCATGTATTCGCATTGCACATGCTTAAATCAAATTTGCGAATCAGTATATATCAATCTCCCATAACATACCTGGTTAATCATTATGGTGCTCTCCCAGGTAGCGATATGTAGCCTGTACGGGTGTCTGCTGAGTAACCAGCACAGTCTGCCACCCTTCATCTTTGAATTGCGCGCCAGAATCCCGGCACTCACCGGAGATGGCCACTCCCCCTTTCCGGGCGTGCACCGGGCTAAAGTGTCCTCAACAGTGCCGCTGCTTATGGTTCCGTATGTCTGAGCAGTCCTATGCAGTGCGCACGCGCGCCCTAGAAAAAGCGCGCGTGCGCATAGCCCATCATCGGAACATAGCGTGCTACAGACAAAACTGTCCAACTTGTTGCCGCCATGATTCGTTCTGTTACAGGGACATTCCTACGGCATGCGCATTCGCATCCCAGATATGGCGCTCGTGCGCACAACCCAATGTCACTGTAAGGGGTGGGCAGACCCCTTACAAAGAGGTGCAGTGTTTCCCCTGAAGATACCCCCGCTGGGGTAGACAAAGCTGTTGATGTTTTATTGTAATTGCACTGTATAGCTGGGTTTCCCCTAGTGGCCGAGTGGGACGGCTGTCCCCATAGAAACTGTGCAGGAGGGAGGAGGAGCCGGCAGCTTAAGGGGAAAGAGAGTGTGTGTGTGTGTAAAAGTCAGTTGATAACGGGACGGGGGAGAAGGAACAGCCAGGGGCAGAGTGTGGAGCTGAGTGGGCAGAAAGAAAGAAAGAAGGGAAGAAGAGAAGAAGTGTCCTCAAGGGTGAAGAAGAATTGGTGTGGGTCCAGTCTGTGTTAGCCGGAGTGGGAGCCAGGTGAAGTGGAGTAGCCGGGCACATCCCCACTAGAGGAGACAACAAGGAAAGATTTCCCTGGACAGGAATTGTGACCATGCGCTACAAAATCCGTGCATTGAGCTGTCTGTGAAACTCTGTGCAATAAAGATGTCGTTTGGTTTATCTGATCCCTGCCTGAAGAGTCTTCCTGTGGCTGAAAGTATGCTCTTTTCCACCACACTCTGCCCCACAGAACAATCCCCTGTCCCAATAGTGACGGCGGAGCCGGTGGTTGGCCTGAAAGAAATAGGGGCCACGACTACAAGCCCCGAGGCACCCCTAGCACCCCGTTACATGTGGCGTAGTCGGCAGGATCCGGATTATATGCAAGGGGTCCCGATTCAAGAAGATGGAGACCAAGTGGTGCCCAAGGCGTTGGACCAGGCACAAGACGGCGGTAAGATGGCCGCCGTCTTCACGAGTACAGTGAGCGCGCGAAGAATTGGCGCCAAACGAAAGACCCTGAGTTGGCCGGCGAAGAAAAAGAAGTACAGAGTACGCCGTCCAAAGAGGGGAGGTGCTGGCCCTAAGATGTTACTGAAAACATGTGAAGAGGGTGGCAGTACAGAGAAAAAGAAGAGTCGCCTATGCTGGGTCGATTTAATGTGTGAGACTGGGGGTGGAGCGTATACAAGAGCGGGAAAAGAAGGCCCGCCCCACCTTCCCCAGCATCTCCACCGTCCCCGGCGCCATTACAGGAAGGTCTGCAAGAGATCGGATGGGAAGAGTGTCAGTACCGGAGACGTACACAGCAGAGACCGGTGCTGGCTGAGATTTCCCGGCCGAGAAACACGCTGGTGGTATCGCCAGAAGTCATGCCAGGACTGAGTGCTGACCCAGAGAAGGGGACACCGGCGGTGTTGGCAATTCACCAGAGTCTGGTCACACACCCGGTGATCGTCGTGGGCAGTCCACAGCCGTCCCGTTCAGCGACCCCGTCACCCCCGTCGGGGGTTGAGGAGGCAAAACCCGAAACAGAGGCGCCAGAACCACCCGTCAACTACGAACTGTTCCGGAGGCTGCGCCGCTTGCCAGGTCAGTCCCTTTCCGATTATGTGAGGGCTCAGCGGGCCGAATGGCAGCGCGCTTATCATCCCGAGTGACCCGTAATGACCGGAGGTAATGGACATGTTCGTGTTGAATACCGGTGTTGTTAAAGAGCTGGAAAAGTTCCACAGTTTGCAACCATGTTTAAGTTACCGAGCCCGGAAGGAGCCTGATGCTGGACTGAGCCAGGGGCTCCCTCCGCGATGTTAAGGAAGACTTTATTGTTTGTCCTCCTATCTACAAAGACCGGGAGTGCTGTGAAAGCCTCCGGGCAGAAGACCAGCAAAGACCGGGAGTGCCTGCTGAAGGCCTCCGGGCACACTGCCTACAAAGACCGGGAGCTCCCAGGAGGGACTCCGGGCGCAGAACTTGGGCGCTCAGTGGTTGACTTTGTTTATGAAGGTTTTAAAGTTTTATCCAAAGTTTGCCTTGCTGCTAAATTGTGTTTTCAGGTTCGAGCCTTGCCGGGAGGCTTAGGCTTAAAGAGGGGAGGAATGTAAGGGGTGGGCAGACCCCTTACAAAGAGGTGCAGTGTTTCCCCTGAAGATACCCCCGCTGGGGTAGACAAAGCTGTTGATGTTTTATTGTAATTGCACTGTATAGCTGGGTTTCCCCTAGTGGCCGAGTGGGACGGCTGTCCCCATAGAAACTGTGCAGGAGGGAGGAGGAGCCGGCAGCTTAAGGGGAAAGAGAGTGTGTGTGTGTGTAAAAGTCAGTTGATAACGGGACGGGGGAGAAGGAACAGCCAGGGGCAGAGTGTGGAGCTGAGTGGGCAGAAAGAAAGAAAGAAGGGAAGAAGAGAAGAAGTGTCCTCAAGGGTGAAGCAGAATTGGTGTGGGTCCAGTCTGTGTTAGCCGGAGTGGGAGCCAGGTGAAGTGGAGTAGCCGGGCACATCCCCACTAGAGGAGACAACAAGGAAAGATTTCCCTGGACAGGAATTGTGACCATGCGCTACTGTGGCGCCCCTGACCTGGTCAGGCACCACTGAGTACTGCACCCATGCTGGGGACAGTACAATACAGGTAATCCAGAAGGCTGACCGAGGTGTGACTACACAGGCGCATAGTGATCAGGTCTCACACATGTACCTTTGAGAGGACCCCTGGGGATCCCAGGAGGGGGCAAAGCCTTCACCTCCACTGGAATAGTGGAGGGGGCCAAAAGCCTCCATCTCCAATCAAGGGGTGTGGTGGAGAGCCTGGTTGCTAGGTGGCGTAGGCAGGCACAAGAGGGAAAAGAAGGAAGAGAACAGTCTGAAGCAGAGTGGGGAGGAGTGAGGAACATGAAGTGGAGCTCTGACAGGAGCAGAAGCGCAGGTCCCTCAAGTGAGCCGGTTTAGTGCAGAGTCCAGGGAGCTCAGAGTGGAGCAGACCCCTGGGGCTGTTGCAGTCTAACAGCGCCCGCGCAGTGGCTACCGACGGGGGAGAACGGTCACCTAGGAGTGCTACCCGAAATCCATCTTCAGCTAAAGAGAGAGCACGGAGTGGGAAGTAAGGAGACTGCTAGGGAGTACCAGGCCCAAACGGGCGGCAGATCCCGGAGCGGGGATAGATCCACCTTTCCTTGCTAAACCTGCCGGTGTGGGGCCCTCAAAGCCCACACCACAACACCCAAAAGCCGCAGCCACGTAGCCACAGTTAGGGCCCATAGTTCACAGGAGGCAAGCAGCTGGAGTGATCTGGTCCAGGCGACAAGCAAACGGCAACCGAAGGGGAGAGAGGCTTCAGCAACTTCCCTGGGTGACCCCCATAGGGACTAAAAGTCGGGGTTACCCCAAACCACCAAGGGCTAAGGAAGGCGAGTTGGTAGTCACCATCATTAGTCAGCCGGAAGGATACCTGGTTCCAGCCTGGTTAATCCCAGCTACGCCCGGGTTACTCACTCTGCCACCTTCTGTGAGTAAAACCCCTGAAAGACAATCTGCTTGTGTGGAGTTATTCTGCGCCTTGTGGTTCTACACACCTACACAGGGCCCTGGGGCTTGCCTCACTCTCAGGAGGCTATTACAACTGACTGCACCCACCATCAGCCCCAGGCATCCCTTAACCTGCAGTGGCGGTCCCCACTGACCGCAATTCTGAGAGTGGCGTCACGACAAAGAGAAGATTTCCTACCAGTGACAAGATCCAGCCGAGTGGAGTCCCTGAAGGTAATGCACCGACACTACACTTGTGGGGCTTCACATCTGGCGTCACGAACAGGATAAGGACTAGACCTGTCTAGACAGGTGACCATGTGCCTGGGCGGTCCGCTTGAAAAATTGGAAGCGCCGCCATATTGCCACCATGAAAAGCGCGCTGAAAAACAACAGCAGCCCGCGCTGGGAGAAGTTACCGCCCACGAAGAGGTGTGGCTACCCAGAGATCCCCTGCAGAGTCCTGACCTCGCAAGTGAAGAGAGCGGAGGCGTTCAGAGACGTCGGGACAGAAAGGGAGCCAGAAGCCTGCTGCTGGAAGAGGCAGAGCAGAAACTGAAGAGCCTGCTACTGGAGGCAGCGACGAGTCCACTGCTGGGAAATCGTGCAGAAGACGGCGCAGAGGAAATGGCGTCTGAACGCAGAAACCCAGAGCCAGGCTCCGCTGCCTGGTGGTATCGGGAGCTTGCCCAGTTCTGCGACCGACTGGAGACCCGGGTCGTAGAGCAGATCAGAGAGGAACGCATGGAGCTTCTGGAGATGGCTGCAGCGGTTCAGGCCTACGAGGGGAGAGCCACGCGGCGAGTGCCAGACCGGACGGCGACGACTCAGACCCCGATGGTGCCACCGATGGGTGAGTCCAGTGTTGCCCCTGCCAGCACGAGTGCCCCGACCCCTGCTGCCACGCCCGCGGTCCCTGAAGAGGCGCCCGGCGCGGCGACGCTGAGCCAGGCCGCAGCCACGCCAGGTGCGGCCCGTCAAGCCCAGGCCGCCGCAGCGATGCCCTGCTCGGCCCACCAAGACCCGGTCCCTGCAGTAACGCCAAGTCCGGCCCGCAAAGAACCGGCTGCCACCGCGACCCTCATCCATGCCGCGGGTGTGACGCTGACCCAGGCCGCCGCCTTGCTAGGCCCGGCCCGCCAAGACCCCACCGCAGCAGCGACGCTCATCCACGCCGCAGGCGAGGTGCTGAACCAGGCCGCAGCCACGCCAGGTGCGGCCCGCCAAGCCCAGATCGCTGCAGCGACGCCCAGCCCAGCCTGCAAAGATCCCATCGCAGCTGCGACGCCGATCCAAGCCACGACAGCGACGCCAATCCAGGCCGCCACAGCGATGCCCTGCCCGGCCCGCCAAGAACCGGCCACAGTAGCGACGCCCGCTAAGCCGCCAGTTGCAACAGCGACGCTGATCCAGGCCGCCGCCATGCCAGGCGCGGCCCGCCAAGACCAGGCCGCCGCCATGTCAGGCGCGGCCCGCCAAGATAAGATTGTATCACCGTTTACCCCGGCCTGCAAGGCCAGAGCAGACACCGCTCCCCAGTCCAAGGAAGTCCCTGCCAGGAAGTCCCTGATAGGAGAGGACCCCGCATACTGGAAGCTGAAGGCTGACCTGGAGGCCAAGTTCCCACAGGAGATGGTGGACCGGTATCTGCTCCCTCCGCACACCCCCAGGAGGATTCCGGCAACTCTTGCAGCAACCACGCCAAAGAGTCCCCCGCCTGGGCCTGCTGAAGAACATCCATCCCCAGCACTGCCACGACAGGAGTGCTCAGAAGAACTAAGGGGGAGGGGAGGCCAGGAAGTTGAGGAGCTGACCCCGGAGCCATCAGTAGTGGATCCATGCCCAGAGCCAGAGATGTTGCCATATTCCCGCTGGGATGAAGAGAGCCCGACACCTTCCGCTGAAGAAGAGCTGCCCAAAAGCCTCACCTGGGAGCTTGTAAGCTGTACCCCGCAGAACCCAGTCCGCAAGACACGGCGCCGTAGGAGATCCAAGTTCACCCCTGCACCACAGTCTCCAGAGCAGAAAGATGAAATAACGGCCAGAGACCTAGAGGAGAAACGGTTCCTGAGAAGGGCCAAAGCCCAGGTCAGAGGACCCCTTTGTCGAGGAGTAGTAGAAGATTTCAGCTTGAAATCAGGATACGGCTTCATAGTAGCACCTGGTATGAAGGAAGGCATCTTTGTTAATAGAAGGGATGTTAGAGCCCATTTGCCCAGAGGACATCCTGGAAGAAACCTAAGGATGGGAGATTCAGTGGAGTTTACCATGCATCAAGGAGAAAGAGGCTGGTATGCCCTCGATGTAACACCATGTCCTAAAGAAAAAGAAACAGACACGGAAGAAGAAAGGAAAGACAGAGATAGAGAAAGAACAGACAAAGAACCCACTGATGAGACTACCACAGACGAAGAAAGAGGTCAAGGAAGCAACAGGTGCCGCAGCCCTACAGGCCCAAGCCCTGGTGACGAGGAATCCACATAAAGTAAAGAAAGAAGCATAGAAGTTCCCAGTTTGACAAGTTTTGAAAAGTTTGCAACGTTACTGTTTAAGAGATGTGCCCACATAAACTAATGTGAGAAACCCATAAACCTTAAGGCTATGAACTGGCTATAGCCACAAACTCTCGCAGTGTAAATAGTTACACCAGAGGCACCACCACCAGAGTCAGCCTGTTTAGGGGCTTGGCTCGTCTGCAACCAGGGAGCACGTCCAGTATGGGGCCTTGGCTCACCTGCAACCAGAGAGCATGCCTGTTTATGGGGCCTGGCTCTCCACCACAAAGAGGGTACCTGGTCAGCACCAACTGTGGAGGCCGCCTCTACATCCTGCCAGAAGAGGCTGAAGGCGCGGCTCCACCAGGCCAGGTATGCCCTGAAAACCACCAGCCCATGGAAGCCGCCTCTACATCCTGCCAGAAGTGGCTGAAGGCGCGGCCAACGTGAGGGGGTTTTGGGTGGGTTAACGGACTTGTGGGTGGAGGGTGGTGATGTATGGTACCTGGTGGTTTTAAAAGTTTTACCATGTTTTAATGTTTTATGCATTTTAAAATGTTGTCTTGCAGCCCAAGGACGTGCTGGTGATAACTAAGGGGGAATGTGGCGCCCCTGACCTGGTCAGGCACCACTGAGTACTGCACCCATGCTGGGGACAGTACAATACAGGTAATCCAGAAGGCTGACCGAGGTGTGACTACACAGGCGCATAGTGATCAGGTCTCACACATGTACCTTTGAGAGGACCCCTGGGGATCCCAGGAGGGGGCAAAGCCTTCACCTCCACTGGAATAGTGGAGGGGGCCAAAAGCCTCCATCTCCAATCAAGGGGTGTGGTGGAGAGCCTGGTTGCTAGGTGGCGTAGGCAGGCACAAGAGGGAAAAGAAGGAAGAGAACAGTCTGAAGCAGAGTGGGGAGGAGTGAGGAGCATGAAGTGGAGCTCTGACAGGAGCAGAAGCGCAGGTCCCTCAAGTGAGCCGGTTTAGTGCAGAGTCCAGGGAGCTCAGAGTGGAGCAGACCCCTGGGGCTGTTGCAGTCTAACAGCGCCCGCGCAGTGGCTACCGACGGGGGAGAACGGTCACCTAGGAGTGCTACCCGAAATCCATCTTCAGCTAAAGAGAGAGCACGGAGTGGGAAGTAAGGAGACTGCTAGGGAGTACCAGGCCCAAACGGGCGGCAGATCCCGGAGCGGGGATAGATCCACCTTTCCTTGCTAAACCTGCCGGTGTGGGGCCCTCAAAGCCCACACCACAACACCCAAAAGCCGCAGCCACGTAGCCACAGTTAGGGCCCATAGTTCACAGGAGGCAAGCAGCTGGAGTGATCTGGTCCAGGCGACAAGCAAACGGCAACCGAAGGGGAGAGAGGCTTCAGCAACTTCCCTGGGTGACCCCCATAGGGACTAAAAGTCGGGGTTACCCCAAACCACCAAGGGCTAAGGAAGGCGAGTCGGTAGTCACCATCATTAGTCAGCCGGAAGGATACCTGGTTCCAGCCTGGTTAATCCCAGCTACGCCCGGGTTACTCACTCTGCCACCTTCTGTGAGTAAAACCCCTGAAAGACAATCTGCTTGTGTGGAGTTATTCTGCGCCTTGTGGTTCTACACACCTACACAGGGCCCTGGGGCTTGCCTCACTCTCAGGAGGCTATTACAACTGACTGCACCCACCATCAGCCCCAGGCATCCCTTAACCTGCAGTGGCGGTCCCCACTGACCGCAATTCTGAGAGTGGCGTCACGACAAAGAGAAGATTTCCTACCAGTGACAAGATCCAGCCGAGTGGAGTCCCTGAAGGTAATGCACCGACACTACACTTGTGGGGCTTCACACTACAAAATCCGTGCATTGAGCTGTCTGTGAAACTCTGTGCAATAAAGATGTCGTTTGGTTTATCTGATCCCTGCCTGAAGAGTCTTCCTGTGGCTGAAAGTATGCTCTTTTCCACCACACTCTGCCCCACAGAACAATCCCCTGTCCCAATAGTGACGGCGGAGCCGGTGGTTGGCCTGAAAGAAATAGGGGCCACGACTACAAGCCCCGAGGCACCCCTAGCACCCCGTTACATTACAATACAGTGTTACCGGCCCGCGTTAAAGTACAGGGTTTATGCGCTTATGCATGGGTTGTGAGCACGCGCACCATATCTGGGACGCGCATGGGCATGCCGTAGGAATGTCCCTGTAATGGAACGAATCATGGCGGCAACAAGTTGGACAGTTTTGTCTGTAGCACGCTATGTGCCGATGATGGGCTATACGCACGCACGCTTCTTCTAGGGTGCGCGTGTGAACTGCATAGAACTGCTCAGACATACGGAACCATGAGCAGCGGCACTGTTGAGGACACTTTAGCCCGGTGCACGCTCGGAAAGGGGGAGTGGCCATCTCCGGTGAGTGCCGGGATTCTGGCGCGCAATTCAAAGATAAAGGGTGGGAGACTGTGCTGGTTACTCAGCAGACACCCGTACAGGCTACATATCGCTACCTGGGAGAGCACCATAATGATTAACCAGGTATGTTATGGGAGATTGATATATACTGATTCACAAATTTGATTTAAGCATGTGCAATGTGAATACATGAGTGATGTTGGATATATTATTGGTATTACAGAGGAGTGGTAACCATAGTCTGAATTTTGGCATTCCGGGACCAGGATGCAAGTTTATATAATATAAGTATGTGCTGGATTGTTGGGACATGCTGTATGTATTATTCTAAACTCCACTCAGGTGGAATCTTACTTATTTGGTACTAAATGGCATATTGATTATAAATGAGGATCTGACCCCTGTCATATTGTATACTCTTTACTGTGACTGGGGTGGCTTTATATTTACAGACAGATATTATGGATTGATTTTGGACAATGTGTTCATATTAAATGTTTATCTTTAGGCTATATTTTCAGTGGAAAGTGTTTTTTATGCACAGAGACAATTTGTTGATGCGGATTAGCCCGGACCAGTGGTTAAGTTTACAAAACCTATGGCCCACAAATTGAAAGCCTGTATCAGGTATACATATACCATTTGGTCCTTATAGATCCATTTGTGTGTTCTTTCTGATCTGAAGTTTAAATCAGACCTTATCTATCAATTGCCAGATACATCAGATGAATTAGCTATGATCCTGGAGGAGGAACCCAAGTATCACGAGTTTCTCTACACTTTAACAAAAATGGTCAGTATACTACAATATAAGTGTTATGACCAGAAAACAAACTTTCAAAGCTGGTAACAGTGGCCTATAAATTATGTTTTGTTCTAGGTTTGAAGCTGTGATTCAAAAGTCAAGGATCCATGCTGTTATACCCCTGATGAGCCCCAATTATTAAGAGGGCGAAACACGTAGGGTGCATCCTGGACAATAATACAGCATAAGTCATTATTAATTGTTGAATATTTACTGGTAGTCGACTGAGTCAGGCCCGCCCCATAGACTTAAAAAGACAAATACTGACGGACATAATCTCTCTATATTGTTGGTACACACTATCCCTGTGGGCTCTATTCTGGGTGTTTCACCTTACCCACTTTTATATAGGAGCACGGATATATATATTGATTGAGTGGAGGGTCAGTACAGGACTCGAGTTGACGTGGAACAGGGGCATCACGAATATTTAGGACGCCGACCCGTATGATAGGAAGGGTGAGAGTTAGACGTATATAATTCCCACCTTCCTTCTCAACACAAAAGTAATTGTGTTTTCTTTGTTTGTGGCATATGTGTTAAATAAAATAACTCTTTTTTTTTTTTTTTTTAAACCAAATTTTTATTTCTTTTCTTGTAATGGTAAAAAAGGGTACAGAATGAATAAAATAAGGGTCAACAAATCAAAATATCAAATAACATAGTCTCTACAATTTATCGATCAAATATTTGTCACGGTCATCAAATTTGCTCCTCCCCTTCTTCGTCAATGTATATTTCCATTATTCAGTCTCCACTACCCCCCTTCAGCATTCCTTCATAACTTGTTACAAACATTACTTATAAACACTATCCCTCCCATCCCCCCCCTCCCCTCTCCATGCGACACAACCCAGAATTTGGCCAACTATACTTTCAGCTCGCACAGGGACCCTGACAGGTCTTCCTTCATGTACCATTCCGTAGACACAAATGTGGACATTATTTGTATTGTTTCTTCTCTAGAACATATAACTAGAGTTGAGCGCGGTTCGTGGTTCGAGGTTCTCCAGTTCTAGGCTCGAGTGATTTTGGGGCCTGTTCTAGATCGAACTAGAACTCGAGCTTTTTGCAAAAGCTCGATAGTTCTAGAAACGTTCGAGAACGGTTCTAGCATCAAAAAAACAGCTAATTCCTAGCTTGGTTTCCGCTGTAATAGTGTAAGTCACTCTGTGAATCACACTATTATGACATTTCAGTGTATAGTGTGCGGGAACAGCGCCTTCAGATCACTGCTGTTTCTATAATGGCGATCGCCATTTTTTTTTTTTTTTTCCTTGTCTTCCTTCCCTAAGCGCGCTCGTCTTGTGGGGCGGGCCAGCATGTCAGCCAATCCCAGACACACACACAGCTAAGTGGACTTTTAGCCAGAGAAGCAACGGCATGTGTGATAGGATGTCCATGTCACATGTCCCTGCATTATAAAACTGGACATTTTCCTCCAGGACGCCATTATCTCTTCTGCGTCTTTGGTGTCAGACATCACTGTCGCAGCTCCGTCCTTTGTCCTATCGCTGATACAGCTGTATGCGCTCCATACAAAGCGCTGGACAGCTTAGGGAGAGCACTTTCTAGCAGTCCTTTTAAGGGCTCAAACCGGCAGGGTCAGAGCCATAGGTGACAGGTCCTGAAAACAGCGACAGCGTCTGTGTAGCCAAGGTCAGGGATTTCCTCCCTGCATTTCCCTATTAGGAGGGAATAGAAAGGCAGGCTTCCATTCCTCTACCCAGAGCCCCACAATCCTGGCACTGTACCCTCCTGTCCTCTGCACACTCCAACTCATTATAACTAAGCCATTATACTAGCAAACACTCAGTGTACCTAGTGGCATCCTAAACGTGGCTATTGGACTTTGCTATAGTCACACTAGTGCAAAGACATTTGCAGAGCACGTCTGCCTGCATTGCACACTCCAACTCATTATAACTAAGCCATTATACTGACAAACACTCAGTGTACCTAGTGGCATCCTAAACGTGGCTATTGGACTTTGCTATAGTCACACTAGTGCAAAGACATTTGCAGAGCACGTCTGCCTGCATTGCACTCTCCAACTCATTATAACTAAGCCATTATACTAGCAAACACTCAGTGTACCTAGTGGCATCCTATACGTGGCTATTGGACTTTGCTATAGTCACACTAGTGCAAAGACATTTGCAGAGCACCTCTGCCTGCATTGCACACTCCAACTCATTATAACTAAGCCATTATACTAGCAAACACTCAGTGTACCTAGTGGCATCCTAAACGTGGCTATTGGACTTTGCTATAGTCACACTAGTGCAAAGACATTTGCAGAGCACGTCTGCCTGCATTGCACACTCCAACTCATTATAACTAAGCCATTATACTAGCAAACACTCAGTGTACCTAGTGGCATCCTAAACGTGGCTATTGGACTTTGCTATAGTCACACTAGTGCAAAGACATTTGCAGAGCACGTCTGCCTGCATTGCACACTCCAACTCATTATAACTAAGCCATTATACTAGCAAACACTCAGTGTACCTAGTGGCATCCTAAACGTGGCTATTGGACTTTGCTATAGTCACACTAGTGCAAAGACATTTGCAGAGCACGTCTGCCTGCATTGCACACTCCAACTCATTATAACTAAGCCATTATACTAGCAAACACTCAGTGTACCTAGTGGCCTCCTATACGTGGCTATTGGACTTTGCTATAGTCACACTAGTGCAAAGACATTTGCAGAGCACCTCTGCCTGCATTGCACACTCCAACTCATTATAACTAAGCCATTATACTAGCAAACACTCAGTGTACCTAGTGGCATCCTAAACGTGGCTATTGGACTTTGCTATAGTCACACTAGTGCAAAGACATTTGCAGAGCACGTCTGCCTGCATTGCACACTCCAACTCATTATGACTAAGCCATTATACTAGCAAACACTCAGTGTACCTAGTGGCATCCTAAACGTGGCTATTGGACTTTGCTATAGTCACACTAGTGCAAAGACATTTGCAGAGCACGTCTGCCTGCATTGCACACTCCAACTCATTATAACTAAGCCATTATACTAGCAAACACTCAGTGTACCTAGTGGCATCCTAAACGTGGCTATTGGACTTTGCTATAGTCACACTAGTGCAAAGACATTTGCAGAGCACGTCTGCCTGCATTGCACACTCCAACTCATTATAACTAAGCCATTATACTAGCAAACACTCAGTGTACCTAGTGGCATCCTAAACGTGGCTATTGGACTTTGCTATAGTCACACTAGTGCAAAGACATTTGCAGAGCACGTCTGCCTGCATTGCACACTCCAACTCATTATAACTAAGCCATTATACTAGCAAACACTCAGTGTACCTAGTGGCATCCTAAACGTGGCTATTGGACTTTGCTATAGTCACACTAGTGCAAAGACATTTGCAGAGCACCTCTGCCTGCATTGCACACTCCAACTCATTATAACTAAGCCATTATACTAGCAAACACTCAGTGTACCTAGTGGCATCCTAAACGTGGCTATTGGACTTTGCTATAGTCACACTAGTGCAAAGACATTTGCAGAGCACCTCTGCCTGCATTGCACACTCCAACTCATTATAACTAAGCCATTATACTAGCAAACACTCAGTGTACCTAGTGGCATCCTAAACGTGGCTATTGGACTTTGCTATAGTCACACTAGTGCAAAGACATTTGCAGAGCACCTCTGCCTGCATTGCACACTCCAACTCATTATAACTAAGCCATTATACTAGCAAACACTCAGTGTACCTAGTGGCATCCTAAACGTGGCTATTGGACTTTGCTATAGTCACACTAGTGCAAAGACATTTGCAGAGCACGTCTGCCTGCATTGCATACTCCAACTCATTATAACTAAGCCATTATACTAGCAAACACACAGTGTACCTAGTGGCATCCTAAACGTGGCTATTGGACTTTGCTATAGTCACACTAGTGAAAAGACATTTGCAGAGCACCTCTGCCTGCATTGCACACTCCGACTCATTATAACTAAGCCATTATACTAGCAAACACTCAGTGTACCTAGTGGCATCCTAAACGTGGCTATTGGACTTTGCTATAGTCACACTAGTGCAAAGACATTTGCAGAGCACCTCTGCCTGCATTGCACACTCCAACTCATTATAACTAAGCCATTATACTAGCAAACACTCAGTGTACCTAGTGGCATCCTAAACGTGGCTATTGGACTTTGCTATAGTCACACTAGTGCAAAGACATTTGCAGAGCACGTCTGCCTGCATTGCACACTCCAACTCATTATAACTAAGCCATTATACTAGCAAACACTCAGTGTACCTAGTGGCATCCTAAACGTGGCTATTGGACTTTGCTATAGTCACACTAGTGCAAAGACATTTGCAGAGCACGTCTTCCTGCATTGCACACTCCAACTCATTATAACTAAGCCATTATACTAGCAAACACACAGTGTACCTAGTGGCATCCTAAACGTGGCTATTGGACTTTGCTATAGTCACACTAGTGCAAAGACATTTGTAGAGCACCTCTGCCTGCATTGCACACTCCAACTCATTATAACTAAGCCATTATACTAGCAAACACTCAGTGTACCTAGTGGCATCATAAACGTGGCTATTGGACTTTGCTATAGTCACACTAGTGCAAAGACATTTGCAGAGCACGTCTGCCTGCATTGCACACTCCAACTCATTATAACTAAGCCATTATACTAGCAAACACTCAGTGTACCTAGTGGCATCCTAAACGTGGCTATTGGACTTTGCTATAGTCACACTAGTGCAAAGACATTTGCAGAGCACGTCTGCCTGCATTGCACACTCCAACTCATTATAACTAAGCCATTATACTAGCAAACACTCAGTGTACCTAGTGGCATCCTAAACGTGGCTATTGGACTTTGCTATAGTCACACTAGTGCAAAGACATTTGCAGAGCACGTCTGCCTGCATTGCACACTCCAACTCATTATAACTAAGCCATTATACTAGCAAACACTCAGTGTACCTAGTGGCATCCTAAACGTGGCTATTGGACTTTGCTATAGTCACACTAGTGCAAAGACATTTGCAGAGCACCTCTGCCTGCATTGCACACTCCGACTCATTATAACTAAGCCATTATACTAGCAAACACTCAGTGTACCTAGTGGCATCCTAAACGTGGCTATTGGACTTTGCTATAGTCACACTAGTGCAAAGACATTTGCAGAGCACCTCTGCCTGCATTGCACACTCCGACTCATTATAACTAAGCCATTATACTAGCAAACACTCAGTGTACCTAGTGGCATCCTAAACGTGGCTATTGGACTTTGCTATAGTCACACTAGTGCAAAGACATTTGCAGAGCACGTCTGCCTGCATTGCACACTCCAACTCATTATAACTAAGCCATTATACTAGCAAACACTCAGTGTACCTAGTGGCATCCTAAACGTGGCTATTGGACTTTGCTATAGTCACACTAGTGCAAAGACATTTGCAGAGCACCTCTGCCTGCATTGCACACTCCAACTCATTATAACTAAGCCATTATACTAGCAAACACTCAGTGTACCTAGTGGCATCCTAAACGTGGCTATTGGACTTTGCTATAGTCACACTAGTGCAAAGACATTTGCAGAGCACGTCTGCCTGCATTGCACACTCCAACTCATTATAACTAAGCCATTATACTAGCAAACACACAGTGTACCTAGTGGCATCCTAAACGTGGCTATTGGACTTTGCTATAGTCACACTAGTGCAAAGACATTTGCAGAGCACCTCTGCCTGCATTGCACACTCCGACTCATTATAACTAAGCCATTATACTAGCAAACACTCAGTGTACCTAGTGGCATCCTAAACGTGGCTATTGGACTTTGCTATAGTCACACTAGTGCAAAGACATTTGCAGAGCACGTCTGCCTGCATTGCACACTCCAACTCATTATAACTAAGCCATTATACTAGCAAACACTCAGTGTACCTAGTGGCATCCTAAACGTGGCTATTGGACTTTGCTATAGTCACACTAGTGCAAAGACATTTGCAGAGCACCTCTGCCTGCATTGCACACTCCAACTCATTATAACTAAGCCATTATACTAGCAAACACTCAGTGTACCTAGTGGCATCCTAAACGTGGCTATTGGACTTTGCTATAGTCACACTAGTGCAAAGACATTTGCAGAGCACCTCTGCCTGCATTGCACACTCCAACTCATTATAACTAAGCCATTATACTAGCAAACACTCAGTGTACCTAGTGGCATCCTAAACGTGGCTATTGGACTTTGCTATAGTCACACTAGTGCAAAGACATTTGCAGAGCACCTCTGCCTGCATTGCACACTCCAACTCATTATAACTAAGCCATTATACTAGCAAACACTCAGTGTACCTAGTGGCATCCTAAACGTGGCTATTGGACTTTGCTATAGTCACACTAGTGCAAAGACATTTGCAGAGCACCTCTGCCTGCATTGCACACTCCGACTCATTATAACTAAGCCATTATACTAGCAAACACTCAGTGTACCTAGTGGCATCCTAAACGTGGCTATTGGACTTTGCTATAGTCACACTAGTGCAAAGACATTTGCAGAGCACGTCTGCCTGCATTGCACACTCCAACTCATTATAACTAAGCCATTATACTAGCAAACACTCAGTGTACCTAGTGGCATCCTAAACGTGGCTATTGGACTTTGCTATAGTCACACTAGTGCAAAGACATTTGCAGAGCACCTCTGCCTGCATTGCACACTCCAACTCATTATAACTAAGCCATTATACTAGCAAACACTCAGTGTACCTAGTGGCATCCTAAACGTGGCTATTGGACTTTGCTATAGTCACACTAGTGCAAAGACATTTGCAGAGCACCTCTGCCTGCATTACACATTCCAACTCATTATAACTAAGCCATTATACTAGCAAACACTCAGTGTACCTAGTGGCATCCTAAACGTGGCTATTGGACTTTGCTATAGTCACACTAGTGCAAAGACATTTGCAGAGCACCTCTGCCTGCATTGCACACTCCAACTCATTATAACTAAGCCATTATACTAGCAAACACTCAGTGTAACTAGTGGCATCCTAAACGTGGCTATTGGACTTTGCTATAGTCACACTAGTGCAAAGACATTTGCAGAGCACGTCTGCCTGCATTGCACACTCCAACTCATTATAACTAAGCCATTATACTAGCAAACACTCAGTGTACCTAGTGGCATCCTAAACGTGGCTATTGGACTTTGCTATAGTCACACTAGTGCAAAGACATTTGCAGAGCACCTCTGCCTGCATTGCACACTCCAACTCATTATAACTAAGCCATTATACTAGCAAACACTCAGTGTACCTAGTGGCATCCTAAACGTGGCTATTGGACTTTGCTATAGTCACACTAGTGCAAAGACATTTGCAGAGCACCTCTGCCTGCATTGCACACTCCAACTCATTATAACTAAGCCATTATACTAGCAAACACTCAGTGTACCTAGTGGCATCCTAAACGTGGCTATTGGACTTTGCTATAGTCACACTAGTGCAAAGACATTTGCAGAGCACGTCTGCCTGCATTGCACACTCCAACTCATTATAACTAAGCCATTATACTAGCAAACACACAGTGTACCTAGTGGCATCCTAAACGTGGCTATTGGACTTTGCTATAGTCACACTAGTGCAAAGACATTTGCAGAGCACCTCTGCCTGCATTGCACACTCCGACTCATTATAACTAAGCCATTATACTAGCAAACACTCAGTGTACCTAGTGGCATCCTAAACGTGGCTATTGGACTTTGCTATAGTCACACTAGTGCAAAGACATTTGCAGAGCACGTCTGCCTGCATTGCACACTCCAACTCATTATAACTAAGCCATTATACTAGCAAACACTCAGTGTACCTAGTGGCATCCTAAACGTGGCTATTGGACTTTGCTATAGTCACACTAGTGCAAAGACATTTGCAGAGCACGTCTGCCTGCATTGCACACTCCAACTCATTATAACTAAGCCATTATACTAGCAAACACTCAGTGTACCTAGTGGCATCCTATACGTGGCTATTGGACTTTGCTATAGTCCCACTAGTGCAAAGACATTTGCAGAGCACGTCTGCCTGCATTGCACACTCCAACTCATTATAACTAAGCCATTATACTAGCAAACACTCAGTGTACCTAGTGGCATCCTAAACGTGGCTATTGGACTTTGCTATAGTCACACTAGTGCAAAGACATTTGCAGAGCACGTCTGCCTGCATTGCACACTCCAACTCATTATAACTAAGCCATTATACTAGCAAACACTCAGTGTACCTAGTGGCATACTAAACGTGGCTATTGGACTTTGCTATAGTCACACTAGTGCAAAGACATTTGCAGAGCACTTCTGCCTGCATTGCACACTCCAACTCATTATAACTAAGCCATTATACTAGCAAACACTCAGTGTACCTAGTGGCATCCTAAACGTGGCTATTGGACTTTGCTAAAGTCACACTAGTGCAAAGACATTTGCAGAGCACGTCTGCCTGCATTGCACACTCCAACTCATTATAACTAAGCCATTATACTAGCAAACACTCAGTGTACCTAGTGGCATCCTAAACGTGGCTATTGGACTTTGCTATAGTCACACTAGTGCAAAGACATTTGCAGAGCACCTCTGCCTGCATTGCACACTCCAACTCATTATAACTAAGCCATTATACTAGCAAACACTCAGTGTACCTAGTGGCATCCTAAACGTGGCTATTGGACTTTGCTATAGTCACACTAGTGCAAAGACATTTGCAGAGCACGTCTGCCTGCATTGCACACTCCAACTCATTATAACTAAGCCATTATACTAGCAAACACACAGTGTACCTAGTGGCATCCTAAACGTGGCTATTGGACTTTGCTATAGTCACACTAGTGCAAAGACATTTGCAGAGCACCTCTGCCTGCATTGCACACTCCGACTCATTATAACTAAGCCATTATACTAGCAAACACTCAGTGTACCTAGTGGCATCCTAAACGTGGCTATTGGACTTTGCTATAGTCACACTAGTGCAAAGACATTTGCAGAGCACGTCTGCCTGCATTGCACACTCCAACTCATTATAACTAAGCCATTATACTAGCAAACACTCAGTGTACCTAGTGGCATCCTAAACGTGGCTATTGGACTTTGCTATAGTCACACTAGTGCAAAGACATTTGCAGAGCACGTCTGCCTGCATTGCACACTCCAACTCATTATAACTAAGCCATTATACTAGCAAACACTCAGTGTACCTAGTGGCATCCTATACGTGGCTATTGGACTTTGCTATAGTCCCACTAGTGCAAAGACATTTGCAGAGCACGTCTGCCTGCATTGCACACTCCAACTCATTATAACTAAGCCATTATACTAGCAAACACTCAGTGTACCTAGTGGCATCCTAAACGTGGCTATTGGACTTTGCTATAGTCACACTAGTGCAAAGACATTTGCAGAGCACGTCTGCCTGCATTGCACACTCCAACTCATTATAACTAAGCCATTATACTAGCAAACACTCAGTGTACCTAGTGGCATACTAAACGTGGCTATTGGACTTTGCTATAGTCACACTAGTGCAAAGACATTTGCAGAGCACGTCTGCCTGCATTGCACACTCCAACTCATTATAACTAAGCCATTATACTAGCAAACACTCAGTGTACCTAGTGGCATCCTAAACGTGGCTATTGGACTTTGCTAAAGTCACACTAGTGCAAAGACATTTGCAGAGCACGTCTGCCTGCATTGCACACTCCAACTCATTATAACTAAGCCATTATACTAGCAAACACTCAGTGTACCTAGTGGCATCCTAAACGTGGCTATTGGACTTTGCTATAGTCACACTAGTGCAAAGACATTTGCAGAGCGCGTCTGCCTGCATTGCACACTCCAACTCATTATAACTAAGCCATTATACTAGCAAACACTCAGTGTACCTAGTGGCATCCTAAACGTGGCTATTGGACTGTTGTCTAGTCACGCTAGTGCAAAGACATTTGCAGAGCACCAATGCCTGCATTGCACACTCCAACTCATTATAACTAAGCCATTATACTAGCAAACACTCAGTGTACCTAGTGGCATCCTAAACGTGGCTATTGGACTTTGCTATAGTCACACTAGTGCAAAGACATTTGCAGAGCACGTCTGCCTGCATTGCACACTCCAACTCATTATAACTAAGCCATTATACTAGCAAACACTCAGCGTACCTAGTGGCATCATAAACGTGGCTATTGGACTTTGCTATAGTCACACTAGTGCAAAGACATTTGCAGAGCACGTCTGCCTGCATTGCACACTCCAACTCATTATAACTAAGCCATTATACTAGCAAACACACAGTGTACATAGAGGCATCCTAAACGTGGCTATTGGACTTTGCTATAGTCACACTAGTGCAAAGACATTTGCAGAGCACCTCTGCCTGCATTGCACACTCCAACTCATTATAACTAAGCCATTATACTAGCAAACACTCAGTGTACCTAGTGGCATCCTAAACGTGGCTATTGGACTTTGCTATAGTCACACTAGTGCAAAGACATTTGCAGAGCACGTCTGCCTGCATTGCACACTCCAACTCATTATAACTAAGCCATTATACTAGCAAACACACAGTGTACCTAGTGGCATCCTAAACGTGGCTATTGGACTTTGCTATAGTCACACTAGTGCAAATACATTTGCAGAGCACGTCTGCCTGCATTGCACACTCCAACTCATTATAACTAAGCCATTATACTAGCAAACACTCAGTGTACCTAGTGGCATCCTATACGTGGCTATTGGACTTTGCTATAGTCCCACTAGTGCAAAGACATTTGCAGAGCACGTCTGCCTGCATTGCACACTCCAACTCATTATAACTAAGCCATTATACTAGCAAACACTCAGTGTACCTAGTGGCATCCTAAACGTGGCTATTGGACTTTGCTATAGTCACACTAGTGCAAAGACATTTGCAGAGCACGTCTGCCTGCATTGCACACTCCAACTCATTATAACTAAGCCATTATACTAGCAAACACTCAGTGTACCTAGTGGCATACTAAACGTGGCTATTGGACTTTGCTATAGTCACACTAGTGCAAAGACATTTGCAGAGCACGTCTGCCTGCATTGCACACTCCAACTCATTATAACTAAGCCATTATACTAGCAAACACTCAGTGTACCTAGTGGCATCCTAAACGTGGCTATTGGACTTTGCTATAGTCACACTAGTGCAAAGACATTTGCAGAGCACGTCTGCCTGCATTGCACACTCCAACTCATTATAACTAAGCCATTATACTAGCAAACACTCAGTGTACCTAGTGGCATCCTAAACGTGGCTATTGGACTTTGCTATAGTCACACTAGTGCAAAGACATTTGCAGAGCACCTCTGCCTGCATTGCACACTCCAACTCATTATAACTAAGCCATTATACTAGCAAACACTCAGTGTACCTAGTGGCATCCTAAACGTGGCTATTGGACTGTTGTCTAGTCACGCTAGTGCAAAGACATTTGCAGAGCACCTCTGCCTGCATTGCACACTCCAACTCATTATAACTAAGCCATTATACTAGCAAACACTCAGTGTACCTAGTGGCATCCTAAACGTGGCTATTGGACTTTGCTATAGTCACACTAGTGCAAAGACATTTGCAGAGCACGTCTGCCTGCATTGCACACTCCAACTCATTATAACTAAGCCATTATACTAGCAAACACTCAGTGTATCTAGTGGCATCCTAAACATGGCTATTGGACTTTGCTATAGTCACACTAGTGCAAAGACATTTGCAGAGCACGTCTGCCTGCATTGCACACTCCAACTCATTATAACTAAGCCATTATACTAGCAAACACACAGTGTACATAGAGGCATCCTAAACGTGGCTATTGGACTTTGCTATAGTCACACTAGTGCAAAGACATTTGCAGAGCACCTCTGCCTGCATTGCACACTCCAACTCATTATAACTAAGCCATTATACTAGCAAACACTCATTGTACCTAGTGGCATCCTAAACGTGGCTATTGGACTTTGCTATAGTCACACTAGTGCAAAGACATTTGCAGAGCACGTCTGCCTGCATTGCACACTCCAACTCATTATAACTAAGCCATTATACTAGGCAAACACTCAGTGTACCTAGTGGCATCCTAAACGTGGCTATTGGACTTTGCTATAGTCACACTAGTGCAAAGACATTTGCAGAGCACCTCTGCCTGCATTGCACACTCCAACTCATTATAACTAAGCCATTATACTAGCAAACACACAGTTTACCTAGTGGCATCCTAAACGTGGCTATTGGACTTTGCTATAGTCACACTAGTGCAAAGACATTTGCAGAGCACGTCTGCCTGCATTGCACACTCCAACTCATTATAACTAAGCCATTATACTAGCAAACACTCAGTGTACCTAGTGGCATCCTAAACGTGGCTATTGGACTTTGCTATAGTCACACTAGAGCAAAGACATTTGCAGAGCACGTCTGCCTGCATTGCACACTCCAACTCATTATAACTAAGCCATTATACTAGCAAACACACAGTGTACCTAGTGGCATCCTAAACGTGGCTATTAGACTTTGCTATAGTCACACTAGTGCAAAGACATTTGCAGAGCACGTCTGCCTGCATTGCACACTCCAACTCATTATAACTAAGCCATTATACTAGCAAACACTCAGTGTACCTAGTGGCATCCTAAACGTGGCTATTGGACTTTGCTATAGTCACACTAGTGCAAAGACATTTGCAGAGCACGTCTGCCTGCATTGCACACTCCAACTCATTATAACTAAGCCATTATACTAGCAAACACTCAGTGTACCTAGTGGCATCCTAAACGTGGCTATTGGACTTTGCTATAGTCACACTAGTGCAAAGACATTTGCAGAGCACGTCTGCCTGCATTGCACACTCCAACTCATTATAACTAAGCCATTATACTAGCAAACACACAGTGTACCTAGTGGCATCCTAAACGTGGCTATTAGACTTTGCTATAGTCACACTAGTGCAAAGACATTTGCAGAGCACGTCTGCCTGCATTGCACACTCCAACTCATTATAACTAAGCCATTATACTAGCAAACACTCAGTGTACCTAGTGGCATCCTAAACGTGGCTATTGGACTTTGCTATAGTCACACTAGTGCAAAGACATTTGCAGAGCACGTCTGCCTGCATTGCACACTCCAACTCATTATAACTAAGCCATTATACTAGCAAACACTCAGTGTACCTAGTGGCATCCTAAACGTGGCTATTGGACTTTGCTATAGTCACACTAGTGCAAAGACATTTGCAGAGCACGTCTGCCTGCATTGCACACTCCAACTCATTATAACTAAGCCATTATACTAGCAAACACTCAGTGTACCTAGTGGCATCCTAAACATGGCTATTTGACTTTGCTATAGTCACACTAGTGCAAAGACATTTGCAGAGCACGTCTGCCTGCATTGCACACTCCAACTCATTATAACTAAGCCATTATACTAGCAAACACTCAGTGTACCTAGTGGCATCCTAAACATGGCTATTGGACTTTGCTATAGTCACACTAGTGCAAAGACATTTGCAGAGCACGTCTGCCTGCATTGCACACTCCAACTCATTATAACTAAGCCATTATACTAGCAAGCACACAGTGTACCTAGTGGCATCCTAAACGTGGCTATTGGACTTTGCTATAGTCACACTAGTGCAAAGACATTTGCAGAGCACCTCTGCCTGCATTGCACACTCCAACTCATTATAACTAAGCCATTATACTAGCAAACACTCAGTGTACCTAGTGGCATCCTAAACGTGGCTATTGGACTTTGCTATAGTCACACTAGTGCAAAGACATTTGCAGAGCACGTCTGCCTGCATTGCACACTCCAACTCATTATAACTAAGCCATTATACTAGCAAACACTCAGTGTACCTAGTGGCATCCTAAACGTGGCTATTGGACTTTGCTATAGTCACACTAGTGCAAAGACATTTGCAGAGCACGTCTGCCTGCATTGCACACTCCAACTCATTATAACTAAGCCATTATACTAGCAAACACTCAGTGTACCTAGTGGCATCCTAAACGTGGCTATTGGACTTTGCTATAGTCACACTAGTGCAAAGACATTTGCAGAGCACGTCTGCCTGCATTGCACACTCCAACTCATTATAACTAAGCCATTATACTAGCAAACACACAGTGTACCTAGTGGCATCCTAAACGTGGCTATTGGACTTTGTTATAGGCACACTAGTGTAAAGACATTTGCAGAGCACCTCAGCCTGCATTGCACACTCCAACTCATTATAACTAAGCCATTATACTAGCAAACACTCAGTGTACCTAGTGGCATCCTAAACGTGGCTATTGGACTTTGCTAAAGTCACACTAGTGCAAAGACATTTGCAGAGCGCGTATGCCTGCATTGCACACTCCAACTCATTATAACTAAGCCATTATAATAGCAAACACTCAGTGTACCTAGTGGCATCCTAAACGTGGCTATTGGACTTTGCTATAGTCACACTAGTGCAAAGACATTTGCAGAGCACGTCTGCCTGCATTGCACACTCCAACTCATTATAACTAAGCCATTATACTAGCAAACACTCAGTGTACCTAGTGGCATCCTAAACGTGGCTATTGGACTTTGCTATAGTCACACTAGTGCAAAGACATTTGCAGAGCACGTCTGCCTGCATTGCACACTCCAACTCATTATAACTAAGCCATTATACTAGCAAGCACACAGTGTACCTAGTGGCATCCTAAACGTGGCTATTGGACTTTGCTATAGTCACACTAGTGCAAAGACATTTGCAGAGCACCTCTGCCTGCATTGCACACTCCAACTCATTATAACTAAGCCATTATACTAGCAAACACTCAGTGTACCTAGTGGCATCCTAAACGTGGCTATTGGACTTTGCTATAGTCACACTAGTGCAAAGACATTTGCAGAGCACGTCTGCCTGCATTGCACACTCCAACTCATTATAACTAAGCCATTATACTAGCAAACACTCAGTGTACCTAGTGGCATCCTAAACGTGGCTATTGGACTTTGCTATAGTCACACTAGTGCAAAGACATTTGCAGAGCACGTCTGCCTGCATTGCACACTCCAACTCATTATAACTAAGCCATTATACTAGCAAACACTCAGTGTACCTAGTGGCATCCTAAACGTGGCTATTGGACTTTGCTATAGTCACACTAGTGCAAAGACATTTGCAGAGCACGTCTTTCTGCATTGCACACTCCAACTCATTATAACTAAGCCATTATACTAGCAAACACACAGTGTACCTAGTGGCATCCTAAACGTGGCTATTGGACTTTGCTATAGTCACACTAGTGCAAAGACATTTGCAGAGCACCTCTGCCTGCATTGCACACTCCAACTTATTATAACTAAGCCATTATACTAGCAAACACTCAGTGTACCTAGTGGCATCCTAAACGTGGCTATTGGACTTTGCTATAGTCACACTAGTGCAAAGACATTTGCAGAGCACGTCTGCCTGCATTGCACACTCCAACTCATTATAACTAAGCCATTATACTAGCAAACACTCAGTGTACCTAGTGGCATCCTAAACGTGGCTATTGGACTTTGCTATAGTCACACTAGTGCAAAGACATTTGCAGAGCCCGTCTGCCTGCATTGCACACTCCAACTCATTATAACTAAGCCATTATACTAGCAAACACAGAGTGTACCTAGTGGCATCCTAAACGTGGCTATTGGACTTTGCTATAGTCACACTAGTGCAAAGACATTTGCAGAGCACCTCTGCCTGCATTGCACACTCCAACTCATTATAACTAAGCCATTATACTAGCAAACACTCAGTGTACCTAGTGGCATCCTAAACGTGGCTATTGGACTTTGCTAAAGTCACACTAGTGCAAAGACATTTGCAGAGCACGTATGCCTGCATTGCACACTCCAACTCATTATGACTAAGCCATTATACTAGCAAACACACAGTGTACCTAGTGGCATCCTAAACGTGGCTATTAGACTTTGCTATAGTCACACTAGTGCAAAGACATTTGCAGAGCACGTCTGCCTGCATTGCACACTCCAACTCATTATAACTAAGCCATTATACTAGCAAACACTCAGTGTACCTAGTGGCATCCTAAACGTGGCTATTGGACTTTGCTATAGTCACACTAGTGCAAAGACATTTGCAGAGCACGTCTGCCTGCATTGCACACTCCAACTCATTATAACTAAGCCATTATACTAGCAAACACTCAGTGTACCTAGTGGCATCCTAAACGTGGCTATTGGACTTTGCTATAGTCACACTAGTGCAAAGACATTTGCAGAGCACGTCTGCCTGCATTGCACACTCCAACTCATTATAACTAAGCCATTATACTAGCAAACACTCAGTGTACCTAGTGGCATCCTAAACATGGCTATTTGACTTTGCTATAGTCACACTAGTGCAAAGACATTTGCAGAGCACGTCTGCCTGCATTGCACACTCCAACTCATTATAACTAAGCCATTATACTAGCAAACACTCAGTGTACCTAGTGGCATCCTAAACATGGCTATTGGACTTTGCTATAGTCACACTAGTGCAAAGACATTTGCAGAGCACGTCTGCCTGCATTGCACACTCCAACTCATTATAACTAAGCCATTATACTAGCAAGCACACAGTGTACCTAGTGGCATCCTAAACGTGGCTATTGGACTTTGCTATAGTCACACTAGTGCAAAGACATTTGCAGAGCACCTCTGCCTGCATTGCACACTCCAACTCATTATAACTAAGCCATTATACTAGCAAACACTCAGTGTACCTAGTGGCATCCTAAACGTGGCTATTGGACTTTGCTATAGTCACACTAGTGCAAAGACATTTGCAGAGCACGTCTGCCTGCATTGCACACTCCAACTCATTATAACTAAGCCATTATACTAGCAAACACTCAGTGTACCTAGTGGCATCCTAAACGTGGCTATTGGACTTTGCTATAGTCACACTAGTGCAAAGACATTTGCAGAGCACGTCTGCCTGCATTGCACACTCCAACTCATTATAACTAAGCCATTATACTAGCAAACACTCAGTGTACCTAGTGGCATCCTAAACGTGGCTATTGGACTTTGCTATAGTCACACTAGTGCAAAGACATTTGCAGAGCACGTCTGCCTGCATTGCACACTCCAACTCATTATAACTAAGCCATTATACTAGCAAACACACAGTGTACCTAGTGGCATCCTAAACGTGGCTATTGGACTTTGTTATAGGCACACTAGTGTAAAGACATTTGCAGAGCACCTCAGCCTGCATTGCACACTCCAACTCATTATAACTAAGCCATTATACTAGCAAACACTCAGTGTACCTAGTGGCATCCTAAACGTGGCTATTGGACTTTGCTAAAGTCACACTAGTGCAAAGACATTTGCAGAGCGCGTATGCCTGCATTGCACACTCCAACTCATTATAACTAAGCCATTATAATAGCAAACACTCAGTGTACCTAGTGGCATCCTAAACGTGGCTATTGGACTTTGCTATAGTCACACTAGTGCAAAGACATTTGCAGAGCACGTCTGCCTGCATTGCACACTCCAACTCATTATAACTAAGCCATTATACTAGCAAACACTCAGTGTACCTAGTGGCATCCTAAACGTGGCTATTGGACTTTGCTATAGTCACACTAGTGCAAAGACATTTGCAGAGCACGTCTGCCTGCATTGCACACTCCAACTCATTATAACTAAGCCATTATACTAGCAAGCACACAGTGTACCTAGTGGCATCCTAAACGTGGCTATTGGACTTTGCTATAGTCACACTAGTGCAAAGACATTTGCAGAGCACCTCTGCCTGCATTGCACACTCCAACTCATTATAACTAAGCCATTATACTAGCAAACACTCAGTGTACCTAGTGGCATCCTAAACGTGGCTATTGGACTTTGCTATAGTCACACTAGTGCAAAGACATTTGCAGAGCACGTCTGCCTGCATTGCACACTCCAACTCATTATAACTAAGCCATTATACTAGCAAACACTCAGTGTACCTAGTGGCATCCTAAACGTGGCTATTGGACTTTGCTATAGTCACACTAGTGCAAAGACATTTGCAGAGCACGTCTGCCTGCATTGCACACTCCAACTCATTATAACTAAGCCATTATACTAGCAAACACTCAGTGTACCTAGTGGCATCCTAAACGTGGCTATTGGACTTTGCTATAGTCACACTAGTGCAAAGACATTTGCAGAGCACGTCTTTCTGCATTGCACACTCCAACTCATTATAACTAAGCCATTATACTAGCAAACACACAGTGTACCTAGTGGCATCCTAAACGTGGCTATTGGACTTTGCTATAGTCACACTAGTGCAAAGACATTTGCAGAGCACCTCTGCCTGCATTGCACACTCCAACTTATTATAACTAAGCCATTATACTAGCAAACACTCAGTGTACCTAGTGGCATCCTAAACGTGGCTATTGGACTTTGCTATAGTCACACTAGTGCAAAGACATTTGCAGAGCACGTCTGCCTGCATTGCACACTCCAACTCATTATAACTAAGCCATTATACTAGCAAACACTCAGTGTACCTAGTGGCATCCTAAACGTGGCTATTGGACTTTGCTATAGTCACACTAGTGCAAAGACATTTGCAGAGCCCGTCTGCCTGCATTGCACACTCCAACTCATTATAACTAAGCCATTATACTAGCAAACACAGAGTGTACCTAGTGGCATCCTAAACGTGGCTATTGGACTTTGCTATAGTCACACTAGTGCAAAGACATTTGCAGAGCACCTCTGCCTGCATTGCACACTCCAACTCATTATAACTAAGCCATTATACTAGCAAACACTCAGTGTACCTAGTGGCATCCTAAACGTGGCTATTGGACTTTGCTAAAGTCACACTAGTGCAAAGACATTTGCAGAGCACGTATGCCTGCATTGCACACTCCAACTCATTATGACTAAGCCATTATACTAGCAAACACTCAGTGTACCTAGTGGCATCCTAAACGTGGCTATTGGACTTTGCTATAGTCACACTAGTGCAAAGACATTTGCAGAGCACGTCTGCCTGCATTGCACACTCCAACTCATTATAACTAAGCCATTATACTAGCAAACACTCAGTGTACCTAGTGGCATCCTAAACGTGGCTATTGGACTTTGCTATAGTCACACTAGTGCAAAGACATTTGCAGAGCACGTCTGCCTGCATTGCACACTCCAACTCATTATAACTAAGCCATTATACTAGCAAACACTCAGTGTACCTAGTGGCATCCTAAACGTGGCTATTGGACTTTGCTATAGTCACACTAGTGCAAAGACATTTGCAGAGCACGTCTGCCTGCATTGCACACTCCAACTCATTATAACTAAGCCATTATACTAGCAAGCACACAGTGTACCTAGTGGCATCCTAAACGTGGCTATTGGACTTTGCTATAGTCACACTAGTGCAAAGACATTTGCAGAGCACCTCTGCCTGCATTGCACACTCCAACTCATTATAACTAAGCCATTATACTAGCAAACACTCAGTGTACCTAGTGGCATCCTAAACGTGGCTATTGGACTTTGCTATAGTCACACTAGTGCAAAGACATTTGCAGAGCACGTCTGCCTGCATTGCACACTCCAACTCATTATAACTAAGCCATTATACTAGCAAACACTCAGTGTACCTAGTGGCATCCTAAACGTGGCTATTGGACTTTGCTATAGTCACACTAGTGCAAAGACATTTGCAGAGCACGTCTGCCTGCATTGCACACTCCAACTCATTATAACTAAGCCATTATACTAGCAAACACTCAGTGTACCTAGTGGCATCCTAAACGTGGCTATTGGACTTTGCTATAGTCACACTAGTGCAAAGACATTTGCAGAGCACGTCTTTCTGCATTGCACACTCCAACTCATTATAACTAAGCCATTATACTAGCAAACACACAGTGTACCTAGTGGCATCCTAAACGTGGCTATTGGACTTTGCTATAGTCACACTAGTGCAAAGACATTTGCAGAGCACCTCTGCCTGCATTGCACACTCCAACTTATTATAACTAAGCCATTATACTAGCAAACACTCAGTGTACCTAGTGGCATCCTAAACGTGGCTATTGGACTTTGCTATAGTCACACTAGTGCAAAGACATTTGCAGAGCACGTCTGCCTGCATTGCACACTCCAACTCATTATAACTAAGCCATTATACTAGCAAACACTCAGTGTACCTAGTGGCATCCTAAACGTGGCTATTGGACTTTGCTATAGTCACACTAGTGCAAAGACATTTGCAGAGCCCGTCTGCCTGCATTGCACACTCCAACTCATTATAACTAAGCCATTATACTAGCAAACACAGAGTGTACCTAGTGGCATCCTAAACGTGGCTATTGGACTTTGCTATAGTCACACTAGTGCAAAGACATTTGCAGAGCACCTCTGCCTGCATTGCACACTCCAACTCATTATAACTAAGCCATTATACTAGCAAACACTCAGTGTACCTAGTGGCATCCTAAACGTGGCTATTGGACTTTGCTAAAGTCACACTAGTGCAAAGACATTTGCAGAGCACGTATGCCTGCATTGCACACTCCAACTCATTATGACTAAGCCATTATACTAGCAAACACTCAGTGTACCTAGTGGCATCCTAAACGTGGCTATTGGACTTTGCTATAGTCACACTAGTGCAAAGACATTTGCAGAGCACGTCTGCCTGCATTGCACACTCCAACTCATTATAACTAAGCCATTATACTAGCAAACACTCAGTGTACCTAGTGGCATCCTAAACGTGGCTATTGGACTTTGCTATAGTCACACTAGTGCAAAGACATTTGCAGAGCACGTCTGCCTGCATTGCACACTCCAACTCATTATAACTAAGCCATTATACTAGCAAACACTCAGTGTACCTAGTGGCATCCTAAACGTGGCTATTGGACTTTGCTATAGTCACACTAGTGCAAAGACATTTGCAGAGCACGTCTGCCTGCATTGCACACTCCAACTCATTATAACTAAGCCATTATACTAGCAAACACTCAGTGTACCTAGTGGCATCCTAAACGTGGCTATTGGACTTTGCTATAGTCACACTAGTGCAAAGACATTTGCAGAGCACGTCTGCCTGCATTGCACACTCCAACTCATTATAACTAAGCCATTATACTAGCAAACACACAGTGTACCTAGTGGCATCCTAAACGTGGCTATTGGACTTTGCTATAGTCACACTAGTGCAAAGACATTTGCAGAGCACCTCTGCCTGCATTGCACCCTCCAACTTATTATAACTAAGCCATTATACTAGCAAACACTCAGTGTACCTAGTGGCATCCTAAACGTGGCTATTGGACTTTGCTATAGTCACACTAGTGCAAAGACATTTGCAGAGCACGTCTGCCTGCATTGCACACTCCAACTCATTATAACTAAGCCATTATACTAGCAAACACTCAGTGTACCTAGTGGCATCCTAAACGTGGCTATTGGACTTTGCTGTAGTCACACTAGTGCAAAGACATTTGCAGAGCACGTCTGCCTGCATTGCACACTCCAACTCATTATAACTAAGTCATTATACTAGCAAACACACAGTGTACCTAGTGGCATCCTAAACGTGGCTATTGGACTTTGCTATAGTCACACTAGTGCAAAGACATTTGCAGAGCACCTCTGCCTGCATTGCACACTCCAACTCATTATAACTAAGCCATTATACTAGCAAACACTCAGTGTACCTAGTGGCATCCTAAACGTGGCTATTAGACTTTGCTATAGTCACACTAGTGCAAAGACATTTGCAGAGCACGTCTGCCTGCATTGCACACTCCAACTCATTATAACTAAGCCATTATACTAGCAAACACTCAGTGTACCTAGTGGCATCCTAAACGTGGCTATTGGACTTTGCTATAGTCACACTAGTGCAAAGACATTTGCAGAGCACGTATGCCTGCATTGCACACTCCAACTCATTATAACTAAGCCATTATACTAGCAAACACTCAGTGTACCTAGTGGCATCCTAAACGTGGCTATTGGACTTTGCTATAGTCACACTAGTGCAAAGACATTTGCAGAGCACGTCTGCCTGCATTGCACACTCCAACTCAATATAACTAAGCCATTATACTAGCAAACACTCAGTGTACCTAGTGGCATCCTAAACGTGGCTATTGGACTTTGCTATAGTCACACTAGTGCAAAGACATTTGCAGAGCACGTCTGCCTGCATTGCACACTCCAACTCATTATAACTAAGCCATTATACTAGCAAACACTCAGTGTATCTAGTGGCATCCTAAACGTGGCTATTGGACTTTGCTATAGTCACACTAGTGCAAAGACATTTGCAGAGCACGTCTGCCTGCATTGCACACTCCAACTCATTATAACTAAGCCATTATACTAGCAAACACTCAGTGTACCTAGTGGCATCCTAAACGTGGCTATTGGACTTTGCTATAGTCACACTAGTGCAAAGACATTTGCAGAGCACGTCTGCCTGCATTGCACACTCCAACTCATTATAACTAAGCCATTATACTAGCAAACACTCAGTGTACCTAGTGGCATCCTAAACGTGGCTATTGGACTTTGCTATAGTCACACTAGTGCAAAGACATTTGCAGAGCACGTCTGCCTGCATTGCACACTCCAACTCATTATAACTAAGCCATTATACTAGCAAACACTCAGTGTACCTAGTGGCATCCTAAACGTGGCTATTGGACTTTGCTATAGTCACACTAGTGCAAAGACATTTGCAGAGCACGTCTGCCTGCATTGCACACTCCAACTCATTATAACTAAGCCATTATACTAGCAAACACTCAGTTTACCTAGTGGCATCCTAAACATGGCTATTGGACTTTGCTATAGTCACACTAGTGCAAAGACATTTGCAGAGCACGTCTTTCTGCATTGCACACTCCAACTCATTATAACTAAGCCATTATACTAGCAAACACACAGTGTACCTAGTGGCATCCTAAACGTGGCTATTGGACTTTGCTATAGTCACACTAGTGCAAAGACATTTGCAGAGCACCTCTGCCTGCATTGCACACTCCAACTCATTATAACTAAGCCATTATACTAGCAAACACTCAGTGTACCTAGTGGCATCCTAAACGTGGCTATTAGACTTTGCTATAGTCACACTAGTGCAAAGACATTTGCAGAGCACGTCTGCCTGCATTGCACACTCCAACTCATTATAACTAAGCCATTATACTAGCAAACACTCAGTGTACCTAGTGGCATCCTAAACGTGGCTATTGGACTTTGCTATAGTCACACTAGTGCAAAGACATTTGCAGAGCACGTATGCCTGCATTGCACACTCCAACTCATTATAACTAAGCCATTATACTAGCAAACACTCAGTGTACCTAGTGGCATCCTAAACGTGGCTATTGGACTTTGCTATAGTCACACTAGTGCAAAGACATTTGCAGAGCACGTCTGCCTGCATTGCACACTCCAACTCAATATAACTAAGCCATTATACTAGCAAACACTCAGTGTACCTAGTGGCATCCTAAACGTGGCTATTGGACTTTGCTATAGTCACACTAGTGCAAAGACATTTGCAGAGCACGTCTGCCTGCATTGCACACTCCAACTCATTATAACTAAGCCATTATACTAGCAAACACTCAGTGTATCTAGTGGCATCCTAAACGTGGCTATTGGACTTTGCTATAGTCACACTAGTGCAAAGACATTTGCAGAGCACGTCTGCCTGCATTGCACACTCCAACTCATTATAACTAAGCCATTATACTAGCAAACACTCAGTGTACCTAGTGGCATCCTAAACGTGGCTATTGGACTTTGCTATAGTCACACTAGTGCAAAGACATTTGCAGAGCACGTCTGCCTGCATTGCACACTCCAACTCATTATAACTAAGCCATTATACTAGCAAACACTCAGTGTACCTAGTGGCATCCTAAACGTGGCTATTGGACTTTGCTATAGTCACACTAGTGCAAAGACATTTGCAGAGCACGTCTGCCTGCATTGCACACTCCAACTCATTATAACTAAGCCATTATACTAGCAAACACTCAGTGTACCTAGTGGCATCCTAAACGTGGCTATTGGACTTTGCTATAGTCACACTAGTGCAAAGACATTTGCAGAGCACGTCTGCCTGCATTAAACACTCCAACTCATTATAACTAAGCCATTATACTAGCAAACACTCAGTGTACCTAGTGGCATCCTAAACGTGGCTATTGGACTTTGCTATAGTCACACTAGTGCAAAGACATTTGCAGAGCACGTCTGCCTGCATTGCACACTCCAACTCATTATAACTAAGCCATTATACTAGCAAGCACACAGTGTACCTAGTGGCATCCTAAACGTGGCTATTGGACTTTGCTATAGTCACACTAGTGCAAAGACATTTGCAGAGCACCTCTGCCTGCATTGCACACTCCAACTCATTATAACTAAGCCATTATACTAGCAAACACTCAGTGTACCTAGTGGCATCCTAAACGTGGCTATTGGACTTTGCTATAGTCACACTAGTGCAAAGACATTTGCAGAGCACGTCTGCCTGCATTGCACACTCCAACTCATTATAACTAAGCCATTATACTAGCAAACACTCAGTGTACCTAGTGGCATCCTAAACGTGGCTATTGGACTTTGCTATAGTCACACTAGTGCAAAGACATTTGCAGAGCACGTCTGCCTGCATTGCACACTCCAACTCATTATAACTAAGCCATTATACTAGCAAACACTCAGTGTACCTAGTGGCATCCTAAACGTGGCTATTGGACTTTGCTATAGTCACACTAGTGCAAAGACATTTGCAGAGCACGTCTGCCTGCATTAAACACTCCAACTCATTATAACTAAGCCATTATATTAGCAAACACTCAGTGTACCTAGTGGCATCCTAAACGTGGCTATTGGACTTTGCTATAGTCACACTAGTGCAAAGACATTTGCAGAGCACGTCTGCCTGCATTGCACACTCCAACTCATTATAACTAAGCCATTATACTAGCAAGCACACAGTGTACCTAGTGGCATCCTAAACGTGGCTATTGGACTTTGCTATAGTCACACTAGTGCAAAGACATTTGCAGAGCACCTCTGCCTGCATTGCACACTCCAACTCATTATAACTAAGCCATTATACTAGCAAACACTCAGTGTACCTAGTGGCATCCTAAACGTGGCTATTGGACTTTGCTATAGTCACACTAGTGCAAAGACATTTGCAGAGCACGTCTGCCTGCATTGCACACTCCAACTCATTATAACTAAGCCATTATACTAGCAAACACTCAGTTTACCTAGTGGCATCCTAAACATGGCTATTGGACTTTGCTATAGTCACACTAGTGCAAAGACATTTGCAGAGCACGTCTTTCTGCATTGCACACTCCAACTCATTATAACTAAGCCATTATACTAGCAAACACACAGTGTACCTAGTGGCATCCTAAACGTGGCTATTGGACTTTGCTATAGTCACACTAGTGCAAAGACATTTGCAGAGCACCTCTGCCTGCATTGCACACTCCAACTTATTATAACTAAGCCATTATACTAGCAAACACTCAGTGTACCTAGTGGCATCCTAAACGTGGCTATTGGACTTTGCTATAGTCACACTAGTGCAAAGACATTTGCAGAGCACGTCTGCCTGCATTGCACACTCCAACTCATTATAACTAAGCCATTATACTAGCAAACACTCAGTGTACCTAGTGGCATCCTAAACGTGGCTATTGGACTTTGCTATAGTCACACTAGTGCAAAGACATTTGCAGAGCACGTCTGCCTGCATTGCACACTCCAACTCATTATAACTAAGCCATTATACTAGCAAACACACAGTGTACCTAGTGGCATCCTAAACGTGGCTATTGGGTTTTGCTATAGTCACACTAGTGCAAAGACATTTGCAGAGCACCTCTGCCTGCATTGCACACTCCAACTCATTATAACTAAGCCATTATACTAGCAAACACTCAGTGTACCTAGTGGCATCCTAAACGTGGCTATTGGACTTTGCTAAAGTCACACTAGTGCAAAGACATTTGCAGAGCACGTCTGCCTGCATTGCACACTCCAACTCATTATAACTAAGCCATTATACTAGCAAACACTCAGTGTACCTAGTGGCATCCTAAACGTGGCTATTGGACTTTGCTATAGTCACACTAGTGCAAAGACATTTGCAGAGCACGTCTGCCTGCATTGCACACTCCAACTCATTATAACTAAGCCATTATACTAGCAAACACTCAGTGTACCTAGTGGCATCCTAAACGTGGCTATTGGACTTTGCTATAGTCACACTAGTGCAAAGACATTTGCAGAGCACGTCTGCCTGCATTGCACACTCCAACTCATTATAACTAAGCCATTATACTAGCAAACACTCAGTGTACCTAGTGGCATCCTAAACGTGGCTATTGGACTATGCTATAGTCACACTAGTGCAAAGACATTTGCAGAGCACGTCTGCCTGCATTGCACACTCCAACTCATTATAACTAAGCCATTATACTAGCAAACACTCAGTGTACCTAGTGGCATCCTAAACGTGGCTATTGGACTTTGCTATAGTCACACTAGTGCAAAGACATTTGCAGAGCACGTATGCCTGCATTGCACACTCCAACTCATTATAACTAAGCCATTATACTAGCAAACACTCTGTGTACCTAGTGGCATCCTAAACGTGGCTATTGGACTTTGCTATAGTCACACTAGTGCAAAGACATTTGCAGAGCACGTCTGCCTGCATTGCACACTCCAACTCATTATAACTAAGCCATTATACTAGCAAACACTCAGTGTATCTAGTGGCATCCTAAACGTGGCTATTGGACTTTGCTATAGTCACACTAGTGCAAAGACATTTGCAGAGCACGTCTGCCTGCATTGCACACTCCAACTCATTATAACTAAGCCATTATACTAGCAAACACTCAGTGTACCTAGTGGCATCCTAAACGTGGCTATTGGACTTTGCTATAGTCACACTAGTGCAAAGACATTTGCAGAGCACGTCTGCCTGCATTGCACACTCCATTTCATTATAACTAAGCCATTATACTAGCAAACACTCAGTGTACCTAGTGGCATCCTAAACGTGGCTATTGGACTTTGCTATAGTCACACTAGTGCAAAGACATTTGCAGAGCACGTCTGCCTGCATTGCACACTCCAACTCATTATAACTAAGCCATTATACTAGCAAACACTCAGTGTACCTAGTGGCATCCTAAACGTGGCTATTGGACTTTGCTATAGTCACACTAGTGCAAAGACATTTGCAGAGCACGTCTGCCTGCATTGCACACTCCAACTCATTATAACTAAGCCATTATACTAGCAAACACTCAGTGTACCTAGTGGCATCCTAAACGTGGCTATTGGACTTTGCTATAGTCACACTAGTGCAAAGACATTTGCAGAGCACGTCTGCCTGCATTGCACACTCCAACTCATTATAACTAAGCCATTATACTAGCAAACACTCAGTGTACCTAGTGGCATCCTAAACGTGGCTATTGGACTTTGCTATAGTCACACTAGTGCAAAGACATTTGCAGAGCACGTCTGCCTGCATTGCTGCATTGCACACTCCAACTCATTATAACTAAGCCATTATACTAGCAAACACTCAGTGTACCTAGTGGCATCCTAAACGTGGCTATTGGACTTTGCTATAGTCAGACTAGTGCAAAGACATTTGCAGAGCACCTCTGCCTACATTGCACACTCCAACTCATTATAACTAAGCCATTATACTAGCAAACACTCAGTGTACCTAGTGGCATCCTAAACGTGGCTATTGGACTGTTGTCTAGTCTCACTAGTGCAAAGACATTTGCAGAGCACCTCTGCCTGCATTGCACACTCCAACTCATTATAACTAAGCCATTATACTAGCAAACACTCAGTGTACCTAGTGGCATCCTAAACGTGGCTATTGGACTTTGCTATAGTCACACTAGTGCAAAGACATTTGCAGAGCACGTCTGCCTGCATTGCACACTCCAACTCATTATAACTAAGCCATTATACTAGCAAACACTCAGTGTACCTAGTGGCATCCTAAACGTGGCTATTGGACTTTGCTATAGTCACACTAGTGCAAAGACATTTGCAGAGCACGTCTGCCTGCATTGCACACTCCAACTCATTATAACTAAGCCATTATACTAGCAAACACTCAGTGTACCTAGTGGCATCCTAAACGTGGCTATTGGACTTTGCTATAGTCACACTAGTGCAAAGACATTTGCAGAGCACCTCTGCCTGCATTGCACACTCCAACTCATTATAACTAAGCCATTATACTAGCAAACAGTCAGTGTACCTAGTGGCATCCTAAACGTGGCTATTGGACTTTGCTATAGTCAGACTAGTGCAAAGACATTTGCAGAGCACCTCTGCCTGCATTGCACACTCCAACTCATTATAACTAAGCCATTATACTAGCAAACACTCAGTGTACCTAGTAGCATCCTAAACGTGGCTATTGGACTTTTCTAAAGTCACACTAGTGCAAAGACATTTGCAGAGCACGTATGCCTGCATTGCACACTCCAACTCATTATAACTAAGCCATTATACTAGCAAACACTCAGTGTACCCAGTGGCATCCTAAACGTGGCTATTGGACTTTGCTATAGTGACACTAGTGCAAAGACATTTGCAGAGCACGTCTGCCTGCATTGCACACTCCAACTCATTATAACTAAGCCATTATACTAGCAAACACTCAGTGTACCTAGTGGCATCCTAAACGTGGCTATTGGACTTTGCTATAGTCACACTAGTGCAAAGACATTTGCAGAGCACGTCTGCCTGCATTGCACACTCCAACTCATTATAACTAAGCCATTATACTAGCAAACACTCAGTGTACCTAGTGGCATCCTAAACGTGGCTATTGGACTTTGCTATAGTCACACTAGTGCAAAGACATTTGCAGAGCACGTCTGCCTGCATTGCACACTCCAACTCATTATAACTAAGCCATTATACTAGCAAACACTCAGTGTACCTAGTGGCATCCTAAACGTGGCTATTGGACTTTGCTATAGTCACACTAGTGCAAAGACATTTGCAGAGCACCTCTGCCTGAATTGCACACTCCAACTCATTATAACTAAGCCATTATACTAGCAAACAGTCAGTGTACCTAGTGGCATCCTAAACGTGGCTATTGGACTTTGCTATAGTCAGACTAGTGCAAAGACATTTGCAGAGCACCTCTGCCTGCATTGCACACTCCAACTCATTATAACTAAGCCATTATACTAGCAAACACTCAGTGTACCTAGTGGCATCCTAAACGTGGCTATTGGACTGTTGTCTAGTCAGACTAGTGCAAAGACATTTGCAGAGCACCTCTGCCTGCATTGCACACTCCAACTCATTATAACTAAGCCATTATACTAGCAAACACTCAGTGTACCTAGTGGCATCCTAAACGTGGCTATTGGACTTTGCTATAGTCACACTAGTGCAAAGACATTTGCAGAGCACGTCTGCCTGCATTGCACACTCCAACTCATTATAACTAAGCCATTATACTAGCAAACACTCAGTGTACCTAGTGGCATCCTAAACGTGGCTATTGGACTTTGCTATAGTCACACTAGTGCAAAGACATTTGCAGAGCACGTCTGCCTGCATTGCACACTCCAACTCATTATAACTAAGCCATTATACTAGCAAACACACAGTGTACCTAGTGGCATCCTAAACGTGGCTATTGGACTTTGCTATAGTCACACTAGTGCAAAGACATTTGCAGAGCACGTCTGCCTGCATTGCACACTCCAACTCATTATAACTAAGCCATTATACTAGCAAACACTCAGTGTACCTAGTGGCATCCTAAACTTGGCTATTGGACTTTGCTATAGTCACACTAGTGCAAAGACATTTGCAGAGCACGTCTGCCTGCATGGCACACCCCAACTCATTATAACTAAGCCATTATACTAGCAAACACACAGTGTACCTAGTGGCATCCTAAATGTGGCTATTGGACTTTGCTATAGTCACACTAGTGCAAAGACATTTGCAGAGCACGTCTGCCTGCATTGCACACTCCAACTCATTATAACTAAGCCATTATACTAGCAAACACTCAGTGTACCTAGTGGCATCCTAAACGTGGCTATTGGACTTTGCTATAGTCACACTAGTGCAAAGACATTTGCAGAGCACGTCTGCCTGCATTGCACACTCCAACTCATTATAACTAAGACATTATACTAGCAAACACTCAGTGTACCTAGTGGCATCCTAAACGTGGCTATTGGACTTTGTTATAGTCACACTAGTGCAAAGACATTTGCAGAGCACGTCTGCCTGCATTGCACACTCCAACTCATTATAACTAAGCCATTATACTAGCAAACACTCAGTGTACCTAGTGGCATCCTAAACGTGGCTATTGGACTTTCTATAGTCACACTAGTGCAAAGACATTTGCAGAGCACGTCTGCCTGCATTGCACACTCCAACTCATTATAACTAAGCCATTATACTAGCAAACACTCAGTGTACCTAGTGGCATCCTAAACGTGGCTATTGGACTTTGCTATAGTCACACTAGTGCAAAGACATTTGCAGAGCACGTCTGCCTGCATTGCACACTCCAACTCATTATAACTAAGCCATTATACTAGCAAACACACAGTGTACCTAGTGGCATCCTAAACGTGGCTATTGGACTTTGCTATAGTCACACTAGTGCAAAGACATTTGCAGAGCACCTCTGCCTGCATTGCACACTCCAACTTATTATAACTAAGCCATTATACTAGCAAACACACAGTGTACCTAGTGGCATCCTAAACGTGGCTATTGGACTTAGCTATAGTCACACTAGTGCAAAGACATTTGCAGAGCACCTCTGCCTGCATTGCACACTCCAACTCATTATAACTAAGCCATTATACTAGCAAACACTCAGTGTACCTAGTGGCATCCTAAACGTGGCTATTGGACTTTGCTATAGTCACACTAGTGCAAAGACATTTGCAGAGCACGTCTGCCTGCATTGCACACTCCAACTCATTATAACTAAGCCATTATACTAGCAAACACTCAGTGTACCTAGTGGCATCCTAAACGTGGCTATTGGACTTTGCTATAGTCACACTAGTGCAAAGACATTTGCAGAGCACGTCTGCCTGCATTGCACACTCCAACTCATTATAACTAAGCCATTATACTAGCAAACACTCAGTGTACCTAGTGGCATCCTAAACGTGGCTATTGGACTTTGCTATAGTCACACTAGTGCAAAGACATTTGCAGAGCACGTCTGCCTGCATTGCACACTCCAACTCATTATAACTAAGCCATTATACTAGCAAACACTCAGTGTACCTAGTGGCATCCTAAACGTGGCTATTGGACTTTGCTATAGTCACACTAGTGCAAAGACATTTGCAGAGCACGTCTGCCTGCATTGCACACTCCAACTCATTATAACTAAGCCATTATACTAGCAAACACTCAGTGTACCTAGTGGCATCCTAAACGTGGCTATTGGACTTTGCTATAGTCACACTAGTGCAAAGACATTTGCAGAGCACGTCTGCCTGCATTGCACACTCCAACTCATTATAACTAAGCCATTATACTAGCAAACACACAGTGTACCTAGTGGCATCCTAAACGTGGCTATTGGACTTTGCTATAGTCACACTAGTGCAAAGACATTTGCAGAGCACGTCTGCCTGCATTGCACACTCCAACTCATTATAACTAAGCCATTATACTAGCAAACACTCAGTGTACCTAGTGGCATCCTAAACGTGGCTATTGGACTTTGCTATAGTCACACTAGTGCAAAGACATTTGCAGAGCACGTCTGCCTGCATTGCACACTCCAACTCATTATAACTAAGCCATTATACTAGCAAACACTCAGTGTACCTAGTGGCATCCTAAACGTGGCTATTGGACTTTGCTATAGTCACACTAGTGCAAAAACATTTGCAGAGCACCTCTGCCTGCATTGCACACTCCAACTCATTATAACTAAGCCATTATACTAGCAAACACTCAGTGTACCTAGTGGCATCCTAAACGTGGCTATTGGACTTTGCTATAGTCAGACTAGTGCAAAGACATTTGCAGAGCACCTCTGCCTGCATTGCACACTCCAACTCATTATAACTAAGCCATTATACTAGCAAACACTCAGTGTACCTAGTGGCATCCTAAACGTGGCTATTGGACTGTTGTCTAGTCAAACACTCAGTGTACCTAGTGGCATCCTAAACGTGGCTATTGGACTTTGCTATAGTCACACTAGTGCAAAGACATTTGCAGAGCACGTCTGCCTGCATTGCACACTCCAACTCATTATAACTAAGCCATTATACTAGCAAACACTCAGTGTACCTAGTGGCATCCTAAACGTGGCTATTGGACTTTGCTATAGTCACACTAGTGCAAAGACATTTGCAGAGCACGTCTGCCTGCATTGCACACTCCAACTCATTATAACTAAGCCATTATACTAGCAAACACTCAGTGTACCTAGTGGCATCCTAAACGTGGCTATTGGACTTTGCTATAGTCACACTAGTGCAAAGACATTTGCAGAGCACGTCTGCCTGCATTGCACACTCCAACTCATTATAACTAAGCCATTATACTAGCAAACACTCAGTGTACCTAGTGGCATCCTAAACGTGGCTATTGGACTTTGCTATAGTCAGACTAGTGCAAAGACATTTGCAGAGCACCTCTGCCTGCATTGCACACTCCAACTCATTATAACTAAGCCATTATACTAGCAAACACTCAGTGTACCTAGTGGCATCCTAAACGTGGCTATTGGACTGTTGTCTAGTCACACTAGTGCAAAGACATTTGCAGAGCACCTCTGCCTGCATTGCACACTCCAACTCATTATAACTAAGCCATTATACTAGCAAACACTCAGTGTACCTAGTGGCATCCTAAACGTGGCTATTGGACTTTGCTATAGTCACACTAGTGCAAAGACATTTGCAGAGCACGTCTGCCTGCATTGCACACTCCAACTCATTATAACTAAGCCATTATACTAGCAAACACTCAGTGTACCTAGTGGCATCCTAAACGTGGCTATTGGACTTTGCTATAGTCACACTAGTGCAAAGACATTTGCAGAGCACGTCTGCCTGCATTGCACACTCCAACTCATTATAACTAAGCCATTATACTAGCAAACACTCAGTGTATCTAGTGGCATCCTAAACGTGGCTATTGGACTTTGCTATAGTCACACTAGTGCAAAGACATTTGCAGAGCACCTCTGCCTGCATTGCACACTCCAACTCATTATAACTAAGCCATTATACTAGCAAACACTCAGTGTACCTAGTGGCATCCTAAACGTGGCTATTGGACTGTTGTCTAGTCACACTAGTGCAAAGACATTTGCAGAGCACTTCTGCCTGCATTGCACACTCCAACTCATTATAACTAAGCCATTATACTAGCAAACACTCAGTGTACCTAGTGGCATCCTAAACGTGGCTATTGGACTTTGCTATAGTCAGACTAGTGCAAAGACATTTGCAGAGCACCTCTGCCTGCATTGCACACTCCAACTCATTATAACTAAGCCATTATACTAGCAAACACTCAGTGTACCTAGTGGCATCCTAAACGTGGCTATTGGACTTTGCTATAGTCACACTAGTGCAAAGACATTTGCAGAGCACGTCTGCCTACATTGCACACTCCAACTCATTATAACTAAGCCATTATACTAGCAAACACTCAGTGTACCTAGTGGCATCCTAAACGTGGCTATTGTACTTTGCTATAGTCACACTAGTGCAAAGACATTTGCAGAGCACGTCTGCCTGCATTGCACACTCCAACTCATTATAACTAAGCCATTATACTAGCAAACACTCAGTGTACCTAGTGGCATCCTAAACGTGGCTATTGGACTTTGCTATAGTCACACTAGTGCAAAGACATTTGCAGAGCACGTCTGCCTGCATTGCACACTCCAACTCATTATAACTAAGCCATTATACTAGCAAACACACAGTGTACCTAGTGGCATCCTAAACGTGGCTATTGGACTTTGCTATAGTCACACTAGTGCAAAGACATTTGCAGAGCACCTCTGCCTGCATTGCACACTCCAACTCATTATAACTAAGCCATTATACTAGCAAACACTCAGTGTACCTAGTGGCATCCTAAACGTGGCTATTGGACTTTGCTATAGTCACACTAGTGCAAAGACATTTGCAGAGCACGTCTGCCTGCATTGCACACTCCAACTCATTATAACTAAGCCATTATACTAGCAAACACTCAGTGTACCTAGTGGCATCCTAAACGTGGCTATTGGACTTTGCTATAGTCAGACTAGTGCAAAGACATTTGCAGAGCACCTCTGCCTCCATTGCACACTCCAACTCATTATAACTAAGCCATTATACTAGCAAACACTCAGTGTACCTAGTGGCATCCCAAACGTGGCTATTGTACTTTGCTATAGTCCCACTAGTGCAAAGACATTTGCAGCACCTCTGCCTGCATTGCACACTCCAACTCATTATAACTAAGCCATTATACTAGCAAACACTCAGTGTACCTAGTGGCATCCTAAACGTGGCTATTGGACTTTGCTATAGTCACACTAGTGCAAAGACATTTGCAGAGCATGTCTGCCTGCATTGCACACTCCAACTCATTATAACTAAGCCATTATACTAGCAAACACTCAGTGTACCTAGTGGCATCCTAAACGTGGCTATTGGACTTTGCTATAGTCACACTAGTACAAAGACATTTGCAGAGCACGTCTGCCTGCATTGCACACTCCAACTCATTATAACTAAGCCATTATACTAGCAAACACTCAGTGTACCTAGTGGCATCCTAAACGTGGCTATTGGACTGTTGTCTAGTCAGACTAGTGCAAAGACATTTGCAGAGCACCTCTGCCTGCATTGCACACTCCAACTCATTATAACTAAGCCATTATACTAGCAAACACTCAGTGTACCTAGTGGCATCCTAAACGTGGCTATTGGACTTTGCTATAGTCACACTAGTGCAAAGACATTTGCAGAGCACGTCTGCCTGCATTGCACACTCCAACTCATTATAACTAAGCCATTATACTAGCAAACACTCAGTGTACCTAGTGGCATCCTAAACGTGGCTATTGGACTTTGCTATAGTCACACTAGTGCAAAGACATTTGCAGAGCACGTCTGCCTGCATTGCACACTCCAACTCATTATAACTAAGCCATTATACTAGCAAACACTCAGTGTATCTAGTGGCATCCTAAACGTGGCTATTGGACTTTGCTATAGTCACACTAGTGCAAAGACATTTGCAGAGCACGTCTGCCTGCATTGCACACTCCAACTCATTATAACTAAGCCATTATACTAGCAAACACACAGTGTACCTAGAGGCATCCTAAACGTGGCTATTGGACTTTGCTATAGTCACGCTAGTGCAAAGACATTTGCAGAGCACCTCTGCCTGCATTGCACACTCCAACTCATTATAACTAAGCCATTATACTAGCAAACACTCAGTGTACCTAGTGGCATCCTAAACGTGGCTATTGGACTTTGCTATAGTCACACTAGTGCAAAGACATTTGCAGAGCACCTCTGCCTGCATTGCACACTCCAACTCATTATAACTAAGCCATTATACTAGCAAACACTCAGTGTACCTAGTGGCATCCTAAACGTGGCTATTGGACTTTGCTATAGTCACACTAGTGCAAAGACATTTGCAGAGCACCTCTGCCTGCATTGCACATTCCAACTCATTATAACTAAGCCATTATACTAGCAAACACACAGTGTACCTAGTGGCATCCTAAACGTGGCTATTGGACTTTGCTATAGTCACACTAGTGCAAAGACATTTGCAGAGCACCTCTGCCGGCATTGCACACTCCAACTCATTATAACTAAGCCATTATACTAGCAAACACTCAGTGTACCTAGTGGCATCCTAAACGTGGCTATTGGACTTTGCTATAGTCACACTAGTGCAAAGACATTTGCAGAGCACCTCTGCCTGCATTGCACACTCCAACTCATTATAACTAAGCCATTATACTAGCAAACACTCAGTGTACCTAGTGGCATCCTAAACGTGGCTATTGGACTTTGCTATAGTCACACTAGTGCAAAGACATTTGCAGAGCACGTCTGCCTGCATTGCACACTCCAACTCATTATAACTAAGCCATTATACTAGCAAACACTCAGTGTACCTAGTGGCATCCTAAACGTGGCTATTGGACTTTGCTATAGTCACACTAGTGCAAAGACATTTGCAGAGCACGTCTGCCTGCATTGCACACTCCAACTCATTATAACTAAGCCATTATACTAGCAAACACTCAGTGTACCTAGTGGCATCCTAAACGTGGCTATTGGACTTTGCTATAGTCAGACTAGTGCAAAGACATTTGCAGAGCACCTCTGCCTGCATTGCACACTCCAACTCATTATAACTAAGCCATTATACTAGCAAACACTCAGTGTACCTAGTGGCATCCTAAACGTGGCTATTGGACTGTTGTCTAGTCAAACACTCAGTGTACCTAGTGGCATCCTAAACGTGGCTATTGGACTTTGCTATAGTCACACTAGTGCAAAGACATTTGCAGAGCACGTCTGCCTGCATTGCACACTCCAACTCATTATAACTAAGCCATTATACTAGCAAACACTCAGTGTACCTAGTGGCATCCTAAACGTGGCTATTGGACTTTGCTATAGTCACACTAGTGCAAAGACATTTGCAGAGCACGTCTGCCTGCATTGCACACTCCAACTCATTATAACTAAGCCATTATACTAGCAAACACTCAGTGTACCTAGTGGCATCCTAAACGTGGCTATTGGACTTTGCTATAGTCACACTAGTGCAAAGACATTTGCAGAGCACGTCTGCCTGCATTGCACACTCCAACTCATTATAACTAAGCCATTATACTAGCAAACACTCAGTGTACCTAGTGGCATCCTAAACGTGGCTATTGGACTTTGCTATAGTCAGACTAGTGCAAAGACATTTGCAGAGCACCTCTGCCTGCATTGCACACTCCAACTCATTATAACTAAGCCATTATACTAGCAAACACTCAGTGTACCTAGTGGCATCCTAAACGTGGCTATTGGACTGTTGTCTAGTCACACTAGTGCAAAGACATTTGCAGAGCACCTCTGCCTGCATTGCACACTCCAACTCATTATAACTAAGCCATTATACTAGCAAACACTCAGTGTACCTAGTGGCATCCTAAACGTGGCTATTGGACTTTGCTATAGTCACACTAGTGCAAAGACATTTGCAGAGCACGTCTGCCTGCATTGCACACTCCAACTCATTATAACTAAGCCATTATACTAGCAAACACTCAGTGTACCTAGTGGCATCCTAAACGTGGCTATTGGACTTTGCTATAGTCACAATAGTGCAAAGACATTTGCAGAGCACGTCTGCCTGCATTGCACACTCCAACTCATTATAACTAAGCCATTATACTAGCAAACACCCAGTGTATCTAGTGGCATCCTAAATGTGGCTATTGGACTTTGCTATAGTCACACTAGTGCAAAGACATTTGCAGAGCACCTCTGCCTGCATTGCACACTCCAACTCATTATAACTAAGCCATTATACTAGCAAACACTCAGTGTACCTAGTGGCATCCTAAACGTGGCTATTGGACTGTTGTCTAGTCACACTAGTGCAAAGACATTTGCAGAGCACGTCTGCCTGCATTGCACACTCCAACTCATTATAACTAAGCCATTATACTAGCAAACACTCAGTGTACCTAGTGGCATCCTAAACGTGGCTATTGGACTTTGCTATAGTCAGACTAGTGCAAAGACATTTGCAGAGCACCTCTGCCTGCATTGCACACTCCAACTCATTATAACTAAGCCATTATACTAGCAAACACTCAGTGTACCTAGTGGCATCCTAAACGTGGCTATTGGACTGTTGTCTAGTCACACTAGTGCAAAGACATTTGCAGAGCACCTCTGCCTGCATTGCACACTCCAACTCATTATAACTAAGCCATTATACTAGCAAACACTCAGTGTACCTAGTGGCATCCTAAACGTGGCTATTGGACTTTGCTATAGTCACACTAGTGCAAAGACATTTGCAGAGCACGTCTGCCTACATTGCACACTCCAACTCATTATAACTAAGCCATTATACTAGCAAACACTCAGTGTACCTAGTGGCATCCTAAACGTGGCTATTGTACTTTGCTATAGTCACACTAGTGCAAAGACATTTGCAGAGCACGTCTGCCTGCATTGCACACTCCAACTCATTATAACTAAGCCATTATACTAGCAAACACTCAGTGTAGCTAGTGGCATCCTAAACGTGGCTATTGGACTTTGCTATAGTCCCACTAGTGCAAAGACATTTGCAGAGCACGTCTGCCTGCATTGCACACTCCAACTCATTATAACTAAGCCATTATACTAGCAAACACACAGTGTACCTAGTGGCATCCTAAACGTGGCTATTGGACTTTGCTATAGTCACACTAGTGCAAAGACATTTGCAGAGCACCTCTGCCTGCATTGCATACTCCAACTCATTATAACTAAGCCATTATACTAGGAAACACTCAGTGTACCTAGTGGCATCCTAAACGTGGCTATTGGACTTTGCTATAGTCACACTAGTGCAAAGACATTTGCAGAGCACGTCTGCCTGCATTGCACACTCCAACTCATTATAACTAAGCCATTATACTAGCAAACACTCAGTGTACCTAGTGGCATCCTAAACGTGGCTATTGGACTTTGCTATAGTCAGACTAGTGCAAAGACATTTGCAGAGCACCTCTGCCTCCATTGCACACTCCAACTCATTATAACTAAGCCATTCTACTAGCAAACACTCAGTGTACCTAGTGGCATCCCAAACGTGGCTATTGTACTTTGCTATAGTCCCACTAGTGCAAAGACATTTGCAGCACCTCTGCCTGCATTGCACACTCCAACTCATTATAACTAAGCCATTATACTAGCAAACACTCAGTGTACCTAGTGGCATCCTAAACGTGGCTATTGGACTTTGCTATAGTCACACTAGTGCAAAGACATTTGCAGAGCATGTCTGCCTGCATTGCACACTCCAACTCATTATAACTAAGCCATTATACTAGCAAACACTCAGTGTACCTAGTGGCATCCTAAACGTGGCTATTGGACTTTGCTATAGTCACACTAGTGCAAAGACATTTGCAGAGCACGTCTGCCTGCATTGCACACTCCAACTCATTATAACTAAGCCATTATACTAGCAAACACACAGTGTACCTAGTGGCATCCTAAACGTGGCTATTGGACTTTGCTATAGTCACACTAGTGCAAAGACATTTGCAGAGCACCTCTGCCTGCATTGCACACTCCAACTCATTATAACTAAGCCATTATACTAGCAAACACTCAGTGTACCTAGTGGCATCCTAAACGTGGCTATTGGACTTTGCTATAGTCACACTAGTACAAAGACATTTGCAGAGCACGTCTGCCTGCATTGCACACTCCAACTCATTATAACTAAGCCATTATACTAGCAAACACTCAGTGTACCTAGTGGCATCCTAAACGTGGCTATTGGACTTTTGTCTAGTCACACTAGTGCAAAGACATTTGCAGAGCACCTCTGCCTGCATTGCACACTCCAACTCATTATAACTAAGCCATTATACTAGCAAACACTCAGTGTACCTAGTGGCATCCTAAACGTGGCTATTGGACTTTGCTATAGTCACACTAGTGCAAAGACATTTGCAGAGCACGTCTGCCTGCATTGCACACTCCAACTCATTATAACTAAGCCATTATACTAGCAAACACTCAGTGTACCTAGTGGCATCCTAAACGTGGCTATTGGACTTTGCTATAGTCACACTAGTGCAAAGACATTTGCAGAGCACGTCTGCCTGCATTGCACACTCCAACTCATTATAACTAAGCCATTATACTAGCAAACACTCAGTGTATCTAGTGGCATCCTAAACGTGGCTATTGGACTTTGCTATAGTCACACTAGTGCAAAGACATTTGCAGAGCACGTCTGCCTGCATTGCACACTCCAACTCATTATAACTAAGCCATTATACTAGCAAACACTCAGTGTACCTAGTGGCATCCTAAACGTGGCTATTGGACTTTGCTATAGTCAGACTAGTGCAAAGACATTTGCAGAGCACCTCTGCCTGCATTGCACACTCCAACTCATTATAACTAAGCCATTATACTAGCAAACACTCAGTGTACCTAGTGGCATCCTAAACATGGCTATTGGACTGTTGTCTAGTCACACTAGTGCAAAGACATTTGCAGAGCACCTCTGCCTGCATTGCACACTCCAACTCATTATAACTAAGCCATTATACTAGCAAACACTCAGTGTACCTAGTGGCATCCTAAACGTGGCTATTGGACTTTGCTATAGTCACACTAGTGCAAAGACATTTGCAGAGCACGTCTGCCTGCATTGCACACTCCAACTCATTATAACTAAGCCATTATACTAGCAAACACCCAGTGTATCTAGTGGCATCCTAAATGTGGCTATTGGACTTTGCTATAGTCACACTAGTGCAAAGACATTTGCAGAGCACCTCTGCCTGCATTGCACACTCCAACTCATTATAACTAAGCCATTATACTAGCAAACACTCAGTGTACCTAGTGGCATCCTAAACGTGGCTATTGGACTGTTGTCTAGTCACACTAGTGCAAAGACATTTGCAGAGCACTTCTGCCTGCATTGCACACTCCAACTCATTATAACTAAGCCATTATACTAGCAAACACTCAGTGTACCTAGTGGCATCCTAAACGTGGCTATTGGACTTTGCTATAGTCAGACTAGTGCAAAGACATTTGCAGAGCACCTCTGCCTGCATTGCACACTCCAACTCATTATAACTAAGCCATTATACTAGCAAACACTCAGTGTACCTAGTGGCATCCTAAACGTGGCTATTGGACTGTTGTCTAGTCACACTAGTGCAAAGACATTTGCAGAGCACCTCTGCCTGCATTGCACACTCCAACTCATTATAACTAAGCCATTATACTAGCAAACACTCAGTGTACCTAGTGGCATCCTAAACGTAGCTATTGGACTTTGCTATAGTCACACTAGTGCAAAGACATTTGCAGAGCACGTCTGCCTACATTGCACACTCCAACTCATTATAACTAAGCCATTATACTAGCAAACACTCAGTGTACCTAGTGGCATCCTAAACGTGGCTATTGTACTTTGCTATAGTCACACTAGTGCAAAGACATTTGCAGAGCACGTCTGCCTGCATTGCACACTCCAACTCATTATAACTAAGCCATTATACTAGCAAACACTCAGTGTACCTAGTGGCATCCTAAACGTGGCTATTGGACTTTGCTATAGTCACACTAGTGCAAAGACATTTGCAGAGCACGTCTGCCTGCATTGCACACTCCAACTCATTATAACTAAGCCATTATACTAGCAAACACACAGTGTACCTAGTGGCATCCTAAACGTGGCTATTGGACTTTGCTATAGTCACACTAGTGCAAAGACATTTGCAGAGCACCTCTGCCTGCATTGCATACTCCAACTCATTATAACTAAGCCATTATACTAGCAAACACTCAGTGTACCTAGTGGCATCCTAAACGTGGCTATTGGACTTTGCTATAGTCACACTAGTGCAAAGACATTTGCAGAGCACGTCTGCCTGCATTGCACACTCCAACTCATTATAACTAAGCCATTATACTAGCAAACACTCAGTGTACCTAGTGGCATGCTAAACGTGGCTATTGGACTTTGCTATAGTCAGACTAGTGCAAAGACATTTGCAGAGCACCTCTGCCTCCATTGCACACTCCAACTCATTATAACTAAGCCATTATACTAGCAAACACTCAGTGTACCTAGTGGCATCCCAAACGTGGCTATTGTACTTTGCTATAGTCCCACTAGTGCAAAGACATTTGCAGCACCTCTGCCTGCATTGCACACTCCAACTCATTATAACTAAGCCATTATACTAGCAAACACTCAGTGTACCTAGTGGCATCCTAAACGTGGCTATTGGACTTTGCTATAGTCACACTAGTGCAAAGACATTTGCAGAGCATGTCTGCCTGCATTGCACACTCCAACTCATTATAACTAAGCCATTATACTAGCAAACACTCAGTGTACCTAGTGGCATCCTAAACGTGGCTATTGGACTTTGCTATAGTCACACTAGTGCAAAGACATTTGCAGAGCACGTCTGCCTGCATTGCACACTCCAACTCATTATAACTAAGCCATTATACTAGCAAACACACAGTGTACCTAGTGGCATCCTAAACGTGGCTATTGGACTTTGCTATAGTCACACTAGTGCAAAGACATTTGCAGAGCACCTCTGCCTGCATTGCACACTCCAACTCATTATAACTAAGCCATTATACTAGCAAACACTCAGTGTACCTAGTGGCATCCTAAACGTGGCTATTGGACTTTGCTATAGTCACACTAGTACAAAGACATTTGCAGAGCACGTCTGCCTGCATTGCACACTCCAACTCATTATAACTAAGCCATTATACTAGCAAACACTCAGTGTACCTAGTGGCATCCTAAACGTGGCTATTGGACTTTTGTCTAGTCACACTAGTGCAAAGACATTTGCAGAGCACCTCTGCCTGCATTGCACACTCCAACTCATTATAACTAAGCCATTATACTAGCAAACACTCAGTGTACCTAGTGGCATCCTAAACGTGGCTATTGGACTTTGCTATAGTCACACTAGTGCAAAGACATTTGCAGAGCACGTCTGCCTGCATTGCACACTCCAACTCATTATAACTAAGCCATTATACTAGCAAACACTCAGTGTACCTAGTGGCATCCTAAACGTGGCTATTGGACTTTGCTATAGTCACACTAGTGCAAAGACATTTGCAGAGCACGTCTGCCTGCATTGCACACTCCAACTCATTATAACTAAGCCATTATACTAGCAAACACACAGTGTACCTAGAGGCATCCTAAACGTGGCTATTGGACTTTGCTATAGTCACGCTAGTGCAAAGACATTTGCAGAGCACCTCTGCCTGCATTGCACACTCCAACTCATTATAAATAAGCCATTATACTAGCAAACACTCAGTGTACCTAGTGGCATCCTAAACGTGGCTATTGGACTTTGCTATAGTCACACTAGTGCAAAGACATTTGCAGAGCACCTCTGCCTGCATTGCACACTCCAACTCATTATAACTAAGCCATTATACTAGCAAACACTCAGTGTACCTAGTGGCATCCTAAACGTGGCTATTGGACTTTGCTATAGTCACACTAGTGCAAAGACATTTGCAGAGCACCTCTGCCTGCATTGCACACTCCAACTCATTATAACTAAGCCATTATACTAGCAAACACACAGTGTACCTAGTGGCATCCTAAACGTGGCTATTGGACTTTGCTATAGTCACACTAGTGCAAAGACATTTGCAGAGCACCTCTGCCGGCATTGCACACTCCAACTCATTATAACTAAGCCATTATACTAGCAAACACTCAGTGTACCTAGTGGCATCCTAAACGTGGCTATTGGACTTTGCTATAGTCACACTAGTGCAAAGACATTTGCAGAGCACCTCTGCCTGCATTGCACACTCCAACTCATTATAACTAAGCCATTATACTAGCAAACACTCAGTGTACCTAGTGGCATCCTAAACGTGGCTATTGGACTTTGCTATAGTCACACTAGTGCAAAGACATTTGCAGAGCACGTCTGCCTGCATTGCACACTCCAACTCATTATAACTAAGCCATTATACTAGCAAACACTCAGTGTACCTAGTGGCATCCTAAACGTGGCTATTGGACTTTGCTATAGTCACACTAGTGCAAAGACATTTGCAGAGCACGTCTGCCTGCATTGCACACTCCAACTCATTATAACTAAGCCATTATACTAGCAAACACTCAGTGTACCTAGTGGCATCCTAAACGTGGCTATTGGACTTTGCTATAGTCACACTAGTGCAAAGACATTTGCAGAGCACGTCTGCCTGCATTGCACACTCCAACTCATTATAACTAAGCCATTATACTAGCAAACACTCAGTGTACCTAGTGGCATCCTAAACGTGGCTATTTGACTTTGCTATAGTCACACTAGTGCAAAGACATTTGCAGAGCACGTCTGCCTGCATTGCACACTCCAACTCATTATAACTAAGCCATTATACTAGCAAACACTCAGTGTACCTAGTGGCATCCTAAACGTGGCTATTAGACTTTGCTATAGTCACACTAGTGCAAAGACATTTGCAGAGCACGTCTGCCTGCATTGCACACTCCAACTCATTATAACTAAGCCATTATACTAGCAAACACTCAGTGTACCTTGTGGCATCCTAAACGTGGCTATTGGACTTTGCTATAGTCACACTAGTGCAAAGACATTTGCAGAGCACCTCTGCCTGCATTGCACACTCCAACTCATTATAACTAAGCCATTATACTAGCAAACACTCAGTGTACCTAGTGGCATCCTAAACGTGGCTATTGGACTTTGCTATAGTCACACTAGTGCAAAGACATTTGCAGAGCACGTCTGCCTGCATTGCACACTCCAACTCATTATAACTAAGCCATTATACTAGCAAACACTCAGTGTACCTAGTGGCATCCTAAACGTGGCTATTGGACTTTGCTATAGTCACACTAGTGCAAAGACATTTGCAGAGCACGTCTGCCTGCATTGCACACTCCAACTCATTATAACTAAGCCATTATACTAGCAAACACTCAGTGTACCTAGTGGCATCCTAAACGTGGCTATTGGACTTTGCTATAGTCACACTAGTGCAAAGACATTTGCAGAGCACCTCTGCCTGCATTGCACACTCCAACTCATTATAACTAAGCCATTATACTAGCAAACACACAGTGTACCTAGTGGCATCCTAAACGTGGCTATTGGACTTTGCTATAGTCACACTAGTACAAAGACATTTGCAGAGCACCTCTGCCTGCATTGCACACTCCAACTCATTATAACTAAGCCATTATACTAGCAAACACTCAGTGTACCTAGTGGCATCCTAAACGTGGCTATTGGACTTTGCTATAGTCACACTAGTGCAAAGACATTTGCAGAGCACGTCTGCCTGCATTGCACACTCCAACTCATTATAACTAAGCCATTATACTAGCAAACACTTAGTGTACCTAGTGGCATCCTAAACGTGGCTATTGGACTTTGCTATAGTCACACTAGTGCAAAGACATTTGCAGAGCACGTCTGCCTGCATTGCACACTCCAACTCATTATAACTAAGCCATTATACTAGCAAACACACAGTGTACCTAGTGGCATCCTAAACGTGGCTATTGGACTTTGCTATAGTCACACTAGTGCAAAGACATTTGCAGAGCACGTCTGCCTGCATTGCACACTCCAACTCATTATAACTAAGCCATTATACTAGCAAACACTCAGTGTACCTAGTGGCATCCTAAACGTGGCTATTGGACTTTGCTATAGTCACACTAGTGCAAAGACATTTGCAGAGCACGTCTGCCTGCATTGCACACTCCAACTCATTATAACTAAGCCATTATACTAGCAAACACACAGTGTACCTAGTGGCATCCTAAACGTGGCTATTGGACTTTGCTATAGTCACACTAGTGCAAAGACATTTGCAGAGCACCTTTGCCTGCATTGCACACTCCAACTCATTATAACTAAGCCATTATACTAGCAAACACTCAGTGTACCTAGTGGCATCCTAAACGTGGCTATTGGACTTTGCTATAGTCACACTAGTGCAAAGACATTTGCAGAGCACGTCTGCCTGCATTGCACACTCCAAATCATTATAACTAAGCCATTATACTAGCAAACACTCAGTGTACCTAGTGGCATCCTAAACGTGGCTATTGGACTTTGCTATAGTCACACTAGTGCAAAGACATTTGCAGAGCACGTCTGCCTGCATTGCACACTCCAACTCATTATAACTAAGCCATTATACTAGCAAACACTTAGTGTACCTAGTGGCATCCTAAACGTGGCTATTGGACTTTGCTATAGTCACACTAGTGCAAAGACATTTGCAGAGCACGTCTGCCTGCATTGCACACTCCAACTCATTATAACTAAGCCATTATACTAGCAAACACTCAGTGTACCTAGTGGCATCCTAAACGTGGCTATTGGACTTTGCTATAGTCACACTAGTGCAAAGACATTTGCAGAGCACCTCTGCCTGCATTGCACACTCCAACTCATTATAACTAAGCCATTATACTAGCAAACACTCAGTGTACCTAGTGGCATCCTAAACGTGGCTATTGGACTTTGCTATAGTCACACTAGTGCAAAGACATTTGCAGAGCACGTCTGCCTGCATTGCACACTCCAACTCATTATAACTAAGCCATTATACTAGCAAACACTCAGTGTACCTTGTGGCATCCTAAACGTGGCTATTGGACTTTGCTATAGTCACACTAGTGCAAATACATTTGCAGAGTACGTCTGCCTGCATTGCACACTCCAACTCATTATAACTAAGCCATTATACTAGCAAACACTCAGTGTACCTAGTGGCATCCTAAACGTGGCTATTGGACTTTGCTATAGTCACACTAGTGCAAAGACATTTGCAGAGCACCTCTGCCTGCATTGCACACTCCAACTCATTATAACTAAGCCATTATACTAGCAAACACTCAGTGTACCTAGTGGCATCCTAAACGTGGCTATTGGACTTTGCTATAGTCACACTAGTGCAAAGACATTTGCAGAGCACGTCTGCCTGCATTGCACACTCCAACTCATTATAACTAAGCCATTATACTAGCAAACACTCAGTGTACCTAGTGGCATCCTAAACGTGGCTATTGGACTTTGCTATAGTCACACTAGTGCAAAGACATTTGCAGAGCACGTCTGCCTGCATTGCACACTCCAACTCATTATAACTAAGCCATTATACTAGCAAACACACAGTGTACCTAGTGGCATCCTAAACGTGGCTATTGGACTTTGCTATAGTCACACTAGTGCAAAGACATTTGCAGAGCACCTCTGCCTGCATTGCACACTCCAACTCATTATAACTAAGCCATTATACTAGCAAACACTCAGTGTACCTAGTGGCATCCTAAACGTGGCTATTGGACTTTGCTATAGTCACACTAGTGCAAAGACATTTGCAGAGCACGTCTGCCTGCATTGCACACTCCAACTCATTATAACTAAGCCATTATACTAGCAAACACTAAGTGTACCTAGTGGCATTCTAAACGTGGCTATTGGACTTTGCTATAGTCACACTAGTGCAAAGACATTTGCAGAGCACGTCTGCCTATATTGCACACTCCAACTCATTATAACTAAGCCATTATACTAGCAATTTTTGCTGCCAGTTTAAGGGCCGTAGTTGCATTGTCAGGGATATTTATTCTTTATTATTCTGCTGTTAATAAAGCTAGACCACCACTGCAATCTACACCACCTCTCAATTTTTACTACCACATTGTCAGTCCACAATCTTGTCGCAATCAACATGAGTGGCAAAATGACAGATGCTGGTGGAAAGGGGAAGAGGCGTGGTGGAAAAGGCAAAAAAGGTTTTGTCCGTGGGGAAGGTGGCAAAGCTCCATTATCATCTGCTGAAGATAGACCATCTACCAGCAAAAGTAATATGTCTACTACTTACCGTGGACAATCCGATGTGCTCCCTTTTTTACGGACACGAACAACAGGAACAAAGGTAGATGATGGGCAAAAAAGGAAAATGCTTGAATGGATCTCAAGTGGTCCAACAAGTGCCCTCTCAGCCACTTCAAGTACCGCATCCAAAAAACACCAGTCCTCTGAGTTGTCATCCCAATCAAACTTGCTTTCTCCCAGCTCTGAAGTCTCCATCAGCCCTGCACAGTATGGTGGAACTGAGATGGCTGAGTCTGCAGAGCTGTTCAGTCACACTATAACCTGGGAATCAGAGGTCTGCTCCCAAGCTACAGTGAGTACAGAACAGGAAATGGTCTGCAGTGATGCCCAGAACCTTTGTGACTCTGATTCAGGCCGTGAGGACCAAGTTTCGGAGCATAATGTTGACCCTTTGTCACAAACTGTAACACCTGTGGTTATAGACAATGAGGAACATACTGATGAAGATGAGACTCAGATACCCGATTGGGATGACAACTTAAATATTCGGTCAGGGCAAGAAGAGGCTCGGTCAGAGGGGGAGGGGAGTGCAAACACAACAATTGATGATGAAGTTCTAGATCCCACCTACTGTCAACCCACAGTCAGGCACTCAAGGAGGTCAACAGAGGTGGTGGAGGAGGATGCAACTGATGACGAAGTTACCTTGCGCCTTCCTGGACAGAGTCGGAGTACTGGTAGCACGTCTACAACTGCATCCTCAGCCACCACTCTGCCTCTGAGCATTATTCGGGTGGATCAACAGGTCGCATGGCCTCTAAGCCTTGCCTAGCCTGGTCCTTTTTTGACATAGAAAAAGATCGCCAAAATTATGTGATCTGTAAAATTTGTCATGGTTCTCTTAGTAGAGGTCAAAACCTCAGCAGTTTGACAACTTCTTCCATGAATCGTCACATGAATAAATATCATATGGCCCGGTGGGAAGCTCACCGTGCTGCAATGCGGCCTAGCGGAGTGAACCATCCACCGCCTGCCCCTTCCAGTGCATCCGCACGCTCGTCATCTTCTAGGACTGTGGGGACAGCTGTCACACCTGTTTTTCCACCCACAACTTCCACCACTGTAACCGCAACAGGCAGTTTGCTTGGTAGGTCGTCAGTTGTTTTGGAAGGGGAAACAAGTGAGTGTGTACAGCTCTCTCAGACATCGATAGCACCAACTTTGGATGAAGGCAACATCATGTCTCCGCCTGCACTTTCCTCACAAACCTGCATTTTTCCAGGGACACCCTACTCAACACCGTCTACACACAGCAGCCAGATCTCTGTCCCTCAGATGTGGACAAATAAAAGGCCATTTCCTGCGACCCATGACAAAGCTAAGAGGTTGACTCTATCCCTCTGTAAGCTGTTGGCTACCGAAATGCTGCCTTTCCGCCTAGTGGACACACAGGATTTTAGAGACCTTATGTCTGTCGCTGTGCCCCAGTACCAGATGCCTAGTCGCCACTACTTCTCTAAGAAAGGTGTGCCCGCGCTACACCAGCATGTCGCACACAACATCACCGCTTCCTTGAGAAACTCTGTGTGTGAACGGGTGCATTTCACCACCGATACTTGGACCAGTAAGCATGGACAGGGACGTTACATGTCGCTGACTGGGCACTGGGTAACTATGGTGATAGATGGTGAAGGGTCTGCTGCACAAGTCTTGCCGTCCCCACGACTTGTGTGTCAATCCTCTGTCTGTCCAAGTTCCGCCACTGCTTCTGCATCCTCCACCTCATCTGGGTCCTCCACCTCCGCCCCAAGCCTGCCTGGTCAGGCCACCAGCGTTCTCACTGCGCAGAAGGAATCACGCACCCCTCATTACTATGCTGGCAGCAGAGCGCAACGGCATCAGGCGGTCTTTAGCTTGACATGTCTTGGGAATAAGAGTCACACAGCTGAGGAGTTGTGGTCAGCTCTGCGGTCCGAGTTTAATAAATGGTTGTCTCCACTCAACCTGTAGCCTGGTAACGCCGTGTGCGACAATGCTGCAAACCTGGGTGCGGCCCTTCGCCTGGGCAAGGTGACACACGTACCTTGTATGGCTCACGTGTTGAACCTTGTCGTGCAGCAATTTTTAACACAGTATCCCGGCCTAGATGGCCTTCTGAACAGGGCACGAAAATTGTCTGCTCACTTCCGCCGTTCAAGCGCCGCAGCTGAGCGACTTGCATCGCTCCAGAAGTCTTTCGGCCTGCCGGTTCATCACCTGAAATGCGATGTGGCGACACGCTGGAATTCAACTCTCCACATGTTACAGCGACTGTGGCAGCACCGCCGTGCCCTGGTGCAATACGTCATGACGTATAACCTGGGCCAACGAGATGCAGAGGTGGGGCAGATCACCCTGATGGAGTGGTCTCAGATCAAGGACCTATGCACCCTTCTGCACAGTTTCGACATGGCGACGAATATGTTTAGCGCTGACAATGCCATTATCAGCATGACGATTCCAGTCATTTACATGCTGGAACACACGCTAAACACTATTCGTAGTCAGGGGGTGGGACAACAGGAAGGGGATGAACTACAGGAGGATTCATATGCGCAAGACACAACAACATCACCAAGGTCCAGACGTTCATCATCACCAAGGCGCCAGGCATGGGAGCATGGGGGACAGGGATCAACAAGGGCGCATGGTAGCAGGCGAGATGTTGAGGAAGGTGCAGGAGGACATGAAGAAATGGAGGACGAACTGTCCATGGACATGGAAGACTCAGCAGATGAGGGAGACCTTGGTCAAATTTCAGTTGAAAGAGGTTGGGGGGAGATGTCAGAGGAAGAAAGAACGGTTAGCACCTCTATGCCACAAACACAGCGTGGACTTGGTCCGCATGGCTGCGCAAGACACATGAGTGCCTTCTTGTTGCACTACCTCCAACATGACCCTCGTATTGTCAAAATTAGAAGTGATGATGACTACTGGCTTGCCACACTATTAGATCCCCGGTACAAGTCCAAATTTTGTGACATAATTCCAGCCATAGAAAGGAACGCACGTATGCAGGAGTATCAGCAGAAGCTGTTACTCGATCTTAGATCCGCTTTTCCACCAAACAACCGTGCAGGTGCAGGGAGTGAATCTCCCAGTTGTAACTTGACAAACATGGGACGGTCTCGTCATCTTCAACAGTCTACACGTACCAGTAGGACCGTATCTGGTGCTGGTAACAGCAATTTTATGGAATCTTTTCATAATTTTTTTAGACCCTCCTTTGCAAGGCCACCACAGACAACAAGTCTGACACATAGTCAACGGCTGGAGAGGATGATACAGGAGTATCTCCAAATGAACATCGATGCCATGACTGTGCAACTGGAGCCTTGCTCCTTTTGGGCTTCAAACCTAGAAAAATGGCCAGAGCTCTCAACTTACGCCTTGGAGATTTTGTCGTGTCCAGCTGCCAGTGTTGTCTCTGAACGTGTCTTCAGTGCTGCTGGGTGTGTGCTGACAGATAAGCGCACGCGTCTGTACAGTGACAATGTGGACAGACTGACGTTCATCAAAATGAACAAGTCATGGATCCAGAAGGAATTTACAACCCCTGTGTCATCCTGGGGAGAGTAAATGCTTGTGAAGTGTACAACTAGGGCACAAGTGCTGCCACTGAATGGGTGGGTGTGTGTGGGGCACAATTTTTGGAAAAAAGGGAGACTCCGCTTGGAGTAACCCTTGCTTACATTGTTTTTAAAAGAAGCCAAGATGAACAAGTCATGGTTCAGCAAAGACTTTATCTACCTACCCCGGTGTCATGCTGGGGACGGTTAATTATGGCGTATTTTTGAATGTGCTTGATGCAAATCTAGCTGTGAAGTGTACAACTAGGGCACAAGTGCTGCCACTGAATGGGTGGGTGTGTGTGGGGCACAATTTTTGGAAAAAAGGGAGACTCCGCTTGGAGTAACCCTTGCTTGCTGTGTTTTTAAAAGAAGCCAAGATGAACAGAGCTGGGATCAGGAAAGACTTTGCTACCTACCCTGGTGTCATCCTGGGGACGGTTAATTATGGCGTATTTTGGAATGTGCTTGATGCAAATCTAGCTGTGAAGTGTACAACTAGGGCACAAGTGCTGCCACTGAATGGGTGGGTGTGTGTGGGGGGCACAATTTTTGGAAAAAAGGGAGACTCCGCTTGGAGTAACCCTTGCTTGCTGTGTTTTTAAAAGAAGCCAAGATGAACAGAGCTGGGATCAGGAAAGACTTTGCTACCTACCCCGGTGTCATCCTGGGGACGGATAAGAATGGCGTATTTTTGAATGTGCTTGATGCAAATCTAAACATCCTGTTTGCAACTAGGGCCCAAGTGCTGCCACTGATGGGGTGGGTGTCTGTGTGGCCCAATTTTTGGAAAAAAGGGAGACTCCGCTTGGAGTAACCCTTGCTTACATTGTTTTTAAAAGAAGCCAAGATGAACAGAGCTGGGATCAGGAAAGACTTTGCTACCTACCCTGGTGTCATCCTGGGGACGGTTAATTATGGCGTATTTTGGAATGTGCTTGATGCAAATCTAGCTGTGAAGTGTACAACTAGGGCACAAGTGCTGCCACTGAATGGGTGGGTGTGTGTGGGGCACAATTTTTGGAAAAAAGGGAGACTCCGCTTGGAGTAACCCTTGCTTACATTGTTTTTAAAAGAAGCCAAGATGAACAAGTCATGGTTCAGCAAAGACTTTATCTACCTACCCCGGTGTCATCCTGGGGACGGATAAGAATGGCGTATTTTTGAATGTGCTTGATGCAAATCTAGCTGTGAATTGTACAACTGGGGCACAACTGCTGCCACTGAATGGGTGGGTGTGTGTGGGGCCCAATTTTTGGAAAAAAAGGGAGACTACGCTTGGAGTCACCTTGCGGTGTTTTACATGATTGTAGAAGGGCGTGCCATGCCTATATCTGTGTGTCCTCCTCTTTTTCCTTGTCCAGCTGTTTTGTTTTCGCATGAGTATATGTCCTTGTCACTTTCCCATATGTTTGTGTTGTGTTGTGAGTCATTTGTCACCTTTTGGACACCTTTGAGGGTGTTTTCTAGGTGTTTTTCTGTGTTTGTGATTGCCTGCCATTGTTTCCTATGCAGTTCGAGTTCGGTTCGTCGAACGTTCGACGAGCCGAACTCGAACGGGACCTCCGTTCGGCGAACCGACCTCGAGCCGAACCGGGACCGGTTCGCTCATCTCTACATATAACGCTTATGAACTTTCTCCATTTACTGAAAAATTCTGCTGTCATCCTTTCTTTACACCTCTCCACCATCACCTTCTCCAACATGAGCGTTTTTTTCAATTGATTAACAAGTTCTTCTTTTGTTGGTATTTCCTTCACCAGCCACTTCTGAAGAATAGCCCTTTTACTTATCATTCCTATATCATGGAAAAGATTCGGTAACTTGTCTCCCCCTTTCTCGCCCTCCTCCCGATGCTGATAGTGAAATAACCAGACCATTGGATCTAACTCTACATTTCTATTCCAGATTTTCCTCACTACCCCTTGGACTTGTTTCCAAAATCTTTCAATCCTTTCGCACTGCCATATCCCATGATATAGATCTGTTTTTTCCGTACCACAATTTGGACAACTCATCATCTTATCTGGATGTCTTGCATTCAGTATATTAAATCCATAGATAGCTCTATGTATGATCCTGAATTGGGTATCTCTTAAGTTCTCATTCACAATCTTCTTTCTCATCACCATCCAACCATTCAAAATCTTCGCCTCCACTTCTTGATCTCCCAACTGCTTTGCCCACCCTTCCAACATTCTTCCTGATATGTTAGGGACTAACACTTCTCTCATATTTCCATAAAGACTTGATATATTTGTGGCATGGATGTCCCTTAATATGATCGCATCCATCTAATTTGCCTCATATTCGTTATTTATGTTGTATAGTTTCTTCATTATCCCTTGTTTCACCTGTTCAAACTGGAGAGTCTGGAATGGGCGCAAGTCATACTTTGCTCTCAACTCCTCACACGTCATCCATCTCCGTTCTGTATCATGCATCAGGTTTTTTAGAGTTCCAATCCCTTTTTCCCTCCATTATTTAAAGAGATAATTTTCCCTTCCCTGTGGAAAGTCAGGACAAGCCCATATATTAAGGAATTTGGAGATGTTCCAGGCTAACCCGAACTTTTTCCTAACCGCCTTCCAAGTCATCACTGTGTCTCTACAAATCAGTGAGTGTTTAATGTTGGGCGGCAAATTTGGAATGGAGGTATGTAGGATTGAACTCAGGTCCCAAGGTTTACAAAATTCTGCCTCTATATCCCAGTCAGAATACCTACTTGTTCGTCTAATCCAATCGACTACATGTCTTAAGATACAGGCCAAATTGTACCCCCTGATGTTAGGTAGTCTGATCCCTCCATTTTCTGTTGATAACATTAGCTTTTTGGCACTAATAAAATAACTGTTTTTAAGGTAATGCAAGTTTTTAGTTTTTGATGGCTGATATTGTTTCCCCAGTAGCATTCCTACGTGGCTCTGGCTCTCTCATTCTGTCAGCACGATGTCTGAGGCCAGGGAAGATCGCGCCCCTCCTGAAGGCTAGTCAGCAGTAGTCACCTATTATTCTTGTGCGGGCTGTAGTAATACGTTTTCTTCTGGGCAATCTGTACCTTATTGTTCTGCCTGTACTCCTCCCTGCTTTCAGACTTTTGCTTTGGGGACCTCAGTGGTATCAGAAGCAAATGTGCCTCCCCGCATTGGCTCATGAACTCACTCAGACTGTGACTCAACTAACTGGGCTGTTCAGTACCCTTGTTACTGCTGTGGATTGTTTGCCTGTGACCTTTGCCACCTCCCCCCACTCTGCAAAGCGTGTTCCGGACGCATGCGCCCGGCAGGGCCATTTACTGTAATGGAGCGCACTGTGTTAGCGTGTGCTCTGTTTTGTGCCATTTTTACACATATACGTTTTATGCAGACGGACACCCGAATGTAGTGGACTAGGTCTCTATTTTGGGATTTGTAACTCTTGCAATGAGTCAGACTCTCCTGTGACTGCTTATCAATATCAAAGACCTTGGATGTGCTCTAAGGGGTACTTCTCACATAGCGAGATCGCTGCTGAGATCGCTGCTGAGTCACGTTTTTTGTGACGCATCAGTGACCTCATTAGCGATCTCGCTGTGTGTGACACTAAGCAGTGACCTGGCCCCTGCTGTGAGATCGCTGATCGTTACACACAGTGCTGGTTAATTTTTTGCTCGTTGCTCTCCCGCTGTGAAGCACACATCGCTGTATTTGACAGCGAGAGAGCAACAATCTGAATGTGCAGGGAGCAGGGAATCGACGTCTGGAAGCTGCGGACGCTGGTAACCAAGGTACACTTCAGGTAACCAAGCGAAGTGCTTTGCTTAGTTACCCGATATTTATCTTGGTTACTAGCGTATGCCGCTCTCAGGCTGCCAGTGCTGGCTCCCTGCTCCCTGCACACGTAGCCAGAGTACACATCGGGTAACTAAGCGAAGCGCTTTGCTTAGTAACCCGATGTGTACCCTGGCCACGAGTGCAGGGAGCCAGCGCTAAGCGGTGTGCGCTGGTAACCAGTGTAAATATCGGGTAACCAAGCAAAGCATTTTGCTTAGTTACCCTATATTTACCTTGGTTACCAAGCGCAGCATCGTTTCCACGAGTCGCTGCGGACTGGTTACTGGTGAGATCTGCCTGATTGACAGCTCACCAGCGACCATGTAGCGACGCACCATAAATCCTGACCAGGTCATATTGTGGTCGGAATCGCTGGTACGTCGTTTAATGAGACGGTACACTAAACACCCTCCAGTATCCTCTGCCTCCAGATTGCCATCACTGAGAGTGACTTGCAGCTTCTCCTTCCCTGCATAGATTATTGTCTGTGGAGCAATCAGACTCTAGCTCTAGTGTGGAGTTGGTGTTTTATCCTTATCAGGTGGGAAGGATGAGTGATTTGGTTGTCTAATTACAGCTGTTGCTTCTGTCCCAGTAATCAAACCAGCAGAGATCCGTTATCTAAAGAAAGGAGTCCCTCCTTTCAGTCATCGCATCCATAGCGGTCGGCTTGTTTCTGTCATCAGTAGACATTCTGGACACTTACATGTGCCGATAGTCCCAGTTCATCAGTGTTACCTGCGGTTTGCGATAGGCTGGGATCATGATCAATTCAGGGCTCTACCTTTTGGGTGTACGAAGGTCTTGGCGCCAATTATGGTGCTTTTCTGCTCCGGGGAAAAGTGGTAATAACCTATCAAGATGACATTCTGGTCAAGGATCCCAGCCAACCTGGAGATAAGTTTACACACTGTGGACCAATTCAAATGGATTGTCAACCAAACAAAATCCATGCTAGTTGCTGCTCAGCTTCTCTGCTTTCCGGGGATGACCTTCAACACGATTCAGGGATTGTTTTTTCTTCCAGAAGAAAAGAGTGATTCTGCAGTTTTCTATTCGGGTTGTGAGACGCTTGGGGAACTACCCTCTCCAGTTTTGCATGAGAGTGTTGGGTCAGATTATGGCGGCTTTTGAAGCGGTTCCCTTTGGTCAGTTCCATTCAAGGCCATTATAGAGCACAGTTCTATCACTTTGGGACAGGTCCTTACAGCCCTTGGATCGGCCTCTTGCCTTTCACTTCAATACCGCAGGTCCCTTAGGTGATGATTTAACCCCCTCTTCGCTGTCCCAGGGGCACTGTTTCCGCCCAACCAGTGGCAGATATTGTCCATGGATGCCAGCCTCTCCAGTTGGGGGGGCAGTGTTTTGACGGTTTTCGGCACAAGGAATTTGGGATGATCAGGAGAGACTTCTCCGATCAATGTTCTGGATATCAGAACAATCCATTGGACTCTCCTGACAACACCTACTTAGGAGGCTGTTAGTCAGAATCCAATCAGACAACTCCTCGGTGGTAGCATTTATCAATCATCAGAGGGGAGCAAGAAGTCATGTTGGAGATGTCGAGGATTCAAAGGTAGGTAGATGACAGAGTTCCGCTGATTTCAGCAGTTTACGTTACCGGGGTAGACAATTGGGAGGCGGATTGGGAGGTAGAAAGTAGACCCACGGGAATGGACCCTTCACATAGTAGTGGTCAGACCTTCACTGGTGCACTCTGGACGTCGATCTGATGGTTTCCAGATTAAACCACAGAGTATCAGCATTTGTCATGAAAGCTGGGGGCCCACAGGTGGTTTTTGTTGATGCGTTGGCAATTCCTTGGTCCCAGTTATTTCAAGCTTATCTGTTCCCACCTATTCCTCTTCTTCCCAGACCTCTCTGCAAGATCAGGGGAGAAGAGGCTCCCATGATCCTGGTGGCTCCGAACTGGCACATGAGGGTTTGGTATTCAGACAACATCAGTCTATTAGGTGATTCTCTGTGGCCCATTCCGATCTGCCCGACCTGTTATCTCTGGGTCCATTTTATTTCTAGAATTTACAACTGCTTGCTTTAACAGTATTGCTGTTGAAGCCTCGATTCTGAGGAGGTTTGGGCTTTAAGAGCCCCAGTGATCCAGACCATGATCAGGGCTAGGAAGAAGTCAATTTCCCCATTGTCTTTTGTCTTTTTTTTTTTCTTTACTGTGCCTACTTTCTTTTTTGCAGTCTGGACTGGAGGCAGACCAGGTGCTTAATTCTCTCAAAGGCCAGTTTTCCTCCTCTGCTCTTTTTTTCCCCCAGAGGAATTTGGCTGCAGAACCGCATGTCAGAACTTTTTTCCAGAGACTAGTGCTTATCAGGTTTCTTATCGGCCACCCTTAACCTAGTTCTAGAGGGTCTTCAGGGTTTCCCTTTCAATACTCTCAGGGAGATCCCAGCTCTTTTACTATCGCAGAATGTGGTGTTTTTATAGCCATCACCTTTATTAGAAGGGTATCTGAATTGGCACCCCTTCCTTGCCTGCTCCTTATCTCGTTGTTCATCAGTACAAGGTGATGTTAAGTCCGATTCTGACTTTCCTTCCTAAGGTTTATGCCTTCCACCTTAATGATAGCATTGTGTTAAGGCCCCTTTACACACTGAGACTTTCTAGTGATCCCACCAGCGAACTCGACCTGGCCAGGATCGCTGGAAAGCCTCTAACAGTCGCTGGTGAGCTGTCAAACAGGCAGATCTGTCCAACGACGCAGCAGCGTTACGGACCTGCAGAACGACCTCGCTGGAAAGGGAACGCTAGCACACCTATGGGCTGGGTCGCTAACGATGTAGTTATAACGGTGACAAACACACCGATACATGCTGCGCAGCGGGAAACAAAGTACCAAAGAATGGTCCTGAACGACTTGTAGCGATCAGCGACCTCACAGCCGGGGCCAGGTCGCTGATGCGTGTCACACACTGCAATGTCGCTGGGGAGGTCGCTATTACGTCACAAAACCGGTGACGTTACAGCGATATCGCTAGCGATGTTGCAGTGTGTAAAGGGGCCTTTACCTTCATGTTGTCCTTTTCCACTTCATCCATTGAAAAGATTACACAGTCTGGATGTGGTTAGGCCTGTACGATATTAGTTGTCTGCCACTGTGGTCCGATTCCTTATTTGTTCTGGATTAAAGCGAACGTCATTCAGGCGTACAAGTTGAAGGACAGGGTTCCTCCTTTCAACATCAGGGCACACTCCACTAATGCGGTTGGCTTCGGTCTTTCAGCTCTGTAAGGCTGCTACCTGGGCATCTGTATATAGTTTTCTAAATTCTAAAGGGTCCATATCTTTGCTCTGACTGGTGTGGCTTGGGCTGGAAAATTTTACAGGTAGCAGTTAATGAGCCTTCAATTTGAACTACACTAGTAAGTTCTGTGATGTTAACAGAATTGTTGCTTATACTGTATGTGCCTTCTCACACCCCAGGGACCGCTTTTGAATGTCTAGGGATTTTGTGTCCCCCAATGAAGCGACTGAGAAAATCAGATTTTTGTTACAAACCGTAAACTATGTTTCTAATAGTCTTCATTGGGTTACACAGGTCTCATCCATTTTTGCCAGTGATATATATTTGAGTTATTCTTCTTAGGTTTCTTATTCTTACTTCTAGTGCTTTCTTACTAAACTGAGGAGGCCGATTCCTGCAGATCAAGGTATAGTCTGCTGGGGAGAAGCTAACTTTTAGTTTTATGTAATATCTATGTAAACCTCCAGGTGGCAGCAAACTATCCCAGGTTTCTGTGTCCTGCAATGAAGCCTATGAAAAACAGATTTTATGGTGAGTACCAAAAAAAAATCAAATTTTTTCACGGATGGCTAAAGAAATAAATCACAAAGCTTCTGCTATACGTTGCAATGTTAAATATGTAAAGCGTATGGATTGTACATCGATGTCCTCTCTGTGCTCATCGTGTTTTTCACGGACCCACAGACTTGTATTGACCTTTTTCATCCGTAATACCGTACAAAAAAACGACGTCTCTATGGGTTTTACATGGACACACAATCCGTGTCAAACCACGGACATGAGAATAACACCATAGATTATAATGTTACAGAGAGGGGGGAGCCAGCACTCCCTTTGAATGGCATGCAACAAATAAAAAGCGTAAAATTCACAAATTCATTCCTACTGTACTATAATGCAAAATGAGATTTTTAGCAAGCAATTGATGAATAATTTGAGCCGCCCCTGCCCCATCACGGCAAATCTCAATAGGGATCCATTGATGCAGAGAAGGCCTTTGATAGAGTCAGCTGGGAGTTTGTGATGGCCTTTCTGCGGCAGGTGGGACTGGGAGACAAAATCATTGAAAGGGTCTCTTCCCTTTATAGGAATCCCTCTGCCAGGGTCAAAGTCAATGGGTTTCTCTCATCACCAATTGCAATACATAATGGTACACGTCAGGGGTGCCCCCTTTCCCCCCTACTTTATGTCCTGGTTATGGAACACCTTGCCGTGGCCATCAGAAACAATTCCAGTATCCACGGGATAGGGGTGGGGGGTGGGGAATGCAAGGCAGCTCTTTACGCAGATGATCTACTTCTGTTCATTTCACAGCCTCGCCTTTCCTTCCCCTCACTTATTCAAGAGTTTGAAAAATTCAGTCACCTCAGCAACTTTAAGGTCAATTACTCCAAATCCGAGGCATTAAACATATCTCTCCCTGATGCTGAGGTGGATCATATCAAGAAAAATTTCCCCTTCAAGTGGCAGGACTCCGCCATTACTTACCTAGGGATAACAGTCCCCATGGATCTCTCAAAACTATATCAGCTTAACTACCTTCCCCTTCTCAACAGGACAAGAAAGGATCTTACCTCATACAATAGTAAAAGACTATCCTGGTTTGGACGAATAAATGTTATCAAAATGGACGTTTTGCCTCGCTTTTTGTTCTTGTTCCAGACGGTCCCCTTGGTTCCTCCTGCAGTTTTTTTCTCCAGCCTGCAGTCAGTTATCACGCGCTTCATGTGGGGAGGTAAGCGCCCGAGGATAGGCTTCACTACCTTTTGCAGACTTAAAAGCCAGGGGGAAGCTGGATTGCCCAACCTTAAACTCTATCATAAAGCGGCTCTACTGATGCGATTACTAGATTGGCAATATCATGGGGCCACAAAGCAGTGGGTAAGCCTAAAAGAAATGGACCACGAGATCCCCTTGCGTTACCTCCCTTGGATTAGCTCGGGCTCCAGGGGCCAGCCTCTCTCTGAGGCTGATCTCTTGAGGGCGACATTGAGGACGTGGGATTTAGAAACCAAAAGGGGTCGTCTGTCCAGGGAGCACGGTCCCCTCTCCCCTATCTTTTCAAACCCAGATTTTGCCCCGGCAGTTGGCCGATGTTTTCCTGTGCCGGAGGAGGAGCGGGGACGTGCGCTTCTTTCACATACTTCAGGGATCCCCATTGCCCACATACGACTTGCTCTCTGCCTTGGGAGGGGCCATACCCTGGTTTGAATACTTCCAGATCAGGTCTTTTTTCCCTGGATCAGGCCGGGAGGCACTTTATGCTGCCCTCCCCCCCTCCTCGTTTGAAAAGCTCTTTCTTTTGGAAGATGCTCCGGGACATACCCTGTCCCTTATCTATAACCTTTTGATCCAGAAGGGGGATGTGGACGAGCTCAAATTTGTGGGGGGATGGAGTAGAGACTTGGGCGTGACTATCCGGGTTGAGGAATGGAGTACTGCTTTTCTTTTCACTCACAAATTTTCTAGGGCTTGTTCGGTCCAGGAAAAGGGTTATAAAATTCTCACCCGCTGGTACCGCTGCCCTCATGCCCTACACACAATCTTCCCTTCAGTGTCAGACAGATGTTGGCGGTGTAATCACGAGAGGGGGGATATGTTGCATATATGGTGGAGCTGTAGCCTCATTAAGCCTTTTTGGAGTGGGGTCTTCTCGGCATACAATAGCATTAGTGGGGAGGCCCTCTCTGGTTCTCCACAAATCGCTCTCTTATCTATCCTACCGGGGTCTGTTAAATCTCAGAAAATGGGACTATTGCGGTTTTGCCTAGCGGCTGCCCGAGCCGTGATCCCCAGACACTGGAGGTCCACCCGTGCCCCCGCCTTGGATGAGTGGCTTGAGGAGATGGCCTCCCTTTACAGAATGGAGGGTCTCACTGCTGAAATTCAGGACGCTACTGAAAAATGTATTAAGATCTGGAGTCCCTGGGTCATTTTTTTGGATTCTCCGGACTTCAGGTCCCTCTTTGGGGTGAGTTGAGACTCTACCTAGATTTTTCCTGCTAGTTATTCCCAGCCCTTTCTTGCCCTTCCCCATGATCCTTTTCCCCGTCATTATTCACTTTGTCTACTTCCCTCTTTATTTCTTTTCCTTCGACTGACCATTATGTGCCTCTATGGTATGAATGGTAAATCTTTGCTGTTTATGGTATAGTTTATGGATTTTATACTTTTATAATGGTTCAAGACAGATTGATATAAATGTTCTTAAATGTTCTTTATTGTAACAAACTGTATATGGCTACAACCTTGCAAAGCCTTTCATGTTTTATTGCATCCTTGTTTGTTTTTTTGTTTTGTCTCTATTTGGGGGTTTGCCTTGGTCTGCAGCCCTGCTTATTGTAACCAACCTTAATTTTTCAATAAAAAAAGAGATTAAACATAAATCACAATAGGGGGGTCCAACTCTATATTATATAATTTACCATTGTGCCATACGGCCTCCTAAATATTTTAATAAGCAGAACCATATAAAAGCAACACATATACCTGTGACATCTCAGAACCGCTCCCATGTTGCAAAAACAGATAACTGCGAATAAAGGCAGTCCAGGTGCCAGTATATGCAGCAAGGCCACACACACCAGCACAATGTCAAAACTGGCCCTCACAGTGTCTGACCAGCAGCCATGGATAAAGGCGGAGCTGGCCCAAGTAAATGGTGCTTAATTAATGATGCCTGTGGAACAGGGTGAGGTAGTTCAATGTGAACAGACTCCAACATTAGTTTTAGGAATTTGCAAACCACACTGGGCATGCACGGCCTGGTGGGGGTCAGCTCCAGACCAGTAAATCATTACAAAGATGAGGGAGCCAGCACTGCCTGTGAATGGCATGCAACAAATAAAATGTAAAATTTACAAATTCATTCCTACTGTACTATAATGCAAAATGAGAATTTTTGCAATTTCCTTCTGCTACTATCAAAACTAATGTTGGAGCTTGTTCACATTGAACTACCTCACCCTGTTCCACAGGCATCATTAATTAAGCACCATTTACTTGGGCCTGCTCCGCCTTTATCCATGGCTGCTGGTCAGACACACTGTGAGGGCCAGTTTTGACATTGTGCTGGTGTGTGTGTGGCCTTGCTGCATATGCTGGCATCTGGACTGCCTTTATTCGCAGTTATCTGTTTTTGCAACATGGGAGCGGTTCTGAGATGTCACAGGTATGTGTTGCTTTTATATGGTTCTGCTTATTAAAATATTTCGGAGGCCGTATGGCACAATGGCAAATTATATAATATAGAGTAGGACCTCCCTATTTAGATTTGCCGTGACGTGGCAGGGGTGGCTTAAATTATTGATCAACTGTTTGCTAAAACTCTCATTTTGCATTATAGTACAGTAGGAATGAATTTGTGAATTTTACACTTTTTATTTGTTGCATGCCATTCATAGGTAGTGCTGGCTCCCCCTCTCTGTAATGATAGATTATAATGGGTATGTGTTGTTTCCGTGAAACAAAGCGTATAAAACGCGTACGTGCCACACATACATTTGAATGAGGCCTTAGGCTATGTGCGCACGTTGCGTACAGTCACTGCAGAAATTTCTGCAGCGATCTGAAGAGCACATGTGCGCTTTAGATCGCTGCAGAAATGTCCGTAGTGAGCGACGATTCCATGCGCTCTGCCTGCAGCTCCTGCCATAGACAGAGCAGGAGCTGCCGGCAAAGCGCAGGAAAGAAGTGACATGTCACTTCTTTTTACGCAGCGCTTCGGCAGTAGCCGAAGCGCTGCGCTCTTAAACGCCACGTGTGCACGGCCCCTGCACAATCTCCATAGACTGTGCAGGGGACGCAGGACGCATGCAGTTACGCTGCGCTGTAAAGCGCAGCGTAACTGCATGTATTTACGCAACGTGCGCACATAGCCTTACAGTTAACCTCAGAATGAGTTAACAGTGGATCCTTCAGTGAGCTTATCTGCCCACAGCTATCTCTCTCCAATTCACATGAACGGTTTATCTTGACTGATTGTGCTTTCAATGCAGACACTAAAGCAAGATATCTCTAGCAGCGGCTTATCTCCCCCTAGTGCAAGTGTAAGGGTACCTTCACACTTAGCGATGCAGCAGCGATCCGACCAGCGATCTGACCTGGTCAGGATCGCAGCTGCATCGCTACATGGTCGCTGGTGAGCTGTCAAACAGGCAGATCTCACCAGCGACCAGTGAACAGCCCCCAGCCAGCAGCGACGTGCAAGCGACGCTGCGCTTGCACGGAGCCGGCGTCTGGAAGCTGCGGACACTGGTAACTAAGGTAAACATCGGGTATGGTTACCCGATGTTTACATTAGTTACCAGCGCACACCGCTTAGCTGTGTGTGCAGGGAGCAGGGAGCCGCGCACACTGAGCACTGGCTCCTTGCTCTCCTAGCTACAGTACACATCGGGTTAATTAACCCGATGTGTAAATGCAGCTACATGTGCAGAGAGCAGGGAGCCGCGCACACTGCTTAGCGCTGGCTCCTTGCTCTCCTGGCTGCTGTACACATCGGGTTAATTAACCCGATGTGTACAGCAGCTACATGTGCAGAAAGCCGGAGCCGGCAGCACAGGCAGCGTGAGAGCTGCAGAGGCTAGTAACTAAGGTAAATATCGGGTAACCACCTTGGTTACCCGATGTTTATCTTGGATACAGCTTACCTCAGCTGTCAGACGCCGGCTCCTGCTCCCTGCTCGCTTCATTTGTCTCTCTCTCGCTGTCACACACAGCGATCTGTGTGTCACAGCGGGAGAGCGCCTTTGCAGAAAACGAACCAGGGCTGTGTGTAACAAGCAGCGATCTCGCAGCAGGGGCCAGATCGCTGCTCATTGTCACACACAGCGAGATCGCTAATGAGGTAACTGCTGCGTCACAAAAAGCGTGACTCAGCAGCGATGTCGGCAGTGAGCTCGCTGTGTGTGAAGCACCCCTAAAGGCCCAGTCACACACAACGACTTATTTGCGTTCCCGAAAACGATACGACCTGATAGAGATCGCTAGTAAGTTGCTGGGAGGTCGCTGGTGAGATGTCACACAGTCAGACCTTACCAGCGATGCAGGAACAATACAGGTCGCAGTAGCGACCTGTATAAGATCTCAGCAGTCACTGTGACCCTGTCACTTAAGCTGGGTTTACACACTGCAACATCTCAAACGACATCGCTGTAACGTCACCGGTTTTGTGACGCAATAGCGATGTCGTTTGCGATGTTGCAGTGTGTGAAACACATCAGCGACCTGGCCCCTGCTGTGAAGTTGCTGATCGCTACAAATCGTTCAGGACCATTCCTAGGTCCTTTGTTTCCCGCTGTGCAGCATGCATCGCTAGAAAGTTTCAGTGTGTGAAAGACTTTGCAGCGACTTTGTTAGCAACTTCTCTTTCAAAAAGCTGCTTATCAACGTCCCCAACAGCCAGCTAGGTCGCTCTGCAGGTCCGGATCGCTGTTGCGTTGTTGGCCAGGTTTGCCTGTTTGACAGCTCACCAGCGACTCAACAGAGACTTAGGGAGGTCGCTGTTACGTCACGAAACCGGTGACGTTACAGCGATGTCCTTTGCGATGTTGCAGTGTGTAAACCCAGCTATAGTGTCAAACATAGCGATGGGTCCTGCCCAGCAGGATATCGTCTTTGAAGAAAATGGCCTGGACCATTCGGCAACGACTAGAGATCTCACAGCAGAGGCCTGATCGCTGGTAGGTGTCACACATAACAAGATCTCTAACGGGATCGCTACTGCGTCACAGAAACCGTGACTCAGCTGCGATCTTGCTAGCGATCTCGTTATGTGTGACGGTACCTTTTAGATGTTTAATTTGAACCTGTCCGACTCATAGCCTCAATAAACCGTCATACACATCAGATGGTTGACTGATAACAGCAAAATTGGCAAGTTCGGTCTAGTAAGATAGGTTCACTTCCGTCAGATGGTTGTCACCTCTTTAGTCCCATAGAAGTGCATGGAGTGGTGATCATGCATGTGGGCTACTGCTTTATTTGCGTGGGAGTCCCAGAAGTTGTACCCCCAATGATTATCCTTTGGATAGGTGATGAATGTATTTTGTGACATAACCCCTTTAATTCTACAATATTTCATATTCTTTTTATTTTGCGTCCCAGTCAGTTGGAGGACTACTGGTTGCCTTTCTTTTGACAGTTCTTTTGTTTTTCAGGGACGATCCTCCAAGGAGCCGAGGAGAACTTAAGTTCCAGATGAGATCAGAACTTTTGAGCATTATGAGCTGTTTCTCTGATCTAGTTAATGCTGTTCACTGGATGCCACCCGGTTTTCTATGGGGGGGATGCTTGTTACGGGGGGCTGTCTGATAATAACTTAAAGGAGTATCAGACAGTCAGGGTCCACCGTGCAAAGACTCTGCTGCAGACTATGGCAGAGTGCAATACCTCTGTTAACTCACAGAAGGATATAATAAGTAAGTAAAGCAATTCCTCCCTTACTTGGAGGGTGTGTGGAATGATCTCTGTTAATAATCACAGAGACAAAGGCAATGTGTGCGAAATGGCACCTACCTAGGTCCGCTCTTCTAGTGGTGCAAAAGAGACGAACAGCAGCGTAAGCCGCACAAAGCTCCTACCTGCGTTCGCTCCACTAGTGTGCGAGGACACGAACCACTAGATATGGCACCTGCCTAGGTCCGCTCTTCTAGTGGTGCAAAAGAGACGAACAGCAGCGTAAGCCGCACAAAGCTCCTACCTCTGTTCGCTCCCCTAGTGTGCGAGGATACGAACAACTGCCAGACGCAGTATAAGGAACGTTACCCTAGCGGCAACGTCCACCTACGAGTCGAACCACAAGGCCCAGCCAGACCATGTGCCTCAGGCACCTGCCTATGTCCGCTCCCCTAAGAGGTAAGGATACGGACAGCAGCCGAAGCTGTAAGGTATAAGAACGCTACCCTGCCGGTAGCGCTCACCTAGAATAGACAGAGGAATGCCTAGAGGAACGCGCACAGAGCGTCTACTCTTATGCATGAACCAAGAGGACTGAGCGCCATGCGGCGTGTGTCAGGGTCTTATATAGACTCTGTGCCTCATCCAAGATGGAGGACACCAGAGCCAATCCGCTGCCAGAACGACAGGAGTGATGTCATGCTGGCCTATCACCGAGCAAGGCATCACAAGCACATGACCAGCGACCAATTGGCATAGAAGGTGTCAGAGACATGTGACCTCGTGTCAGCGATGATGTCACCCGCACATGTGCAATGGCTCCAAGATAGGACTTAGTCTCCGGCGCTCGCACATGTGCAGTAGCAAGAAATCTGGACTTAGTCTCCAGCGCTCGCACATGTGCAGTAGCAAGAAATCTGGACATAGTCTCCAGTGCTCGCAGCAACCGTAACAGTACCTCCCCCTCAAGGGCCCCCCTCCCGGCGACGCAGGTAATCGGCAACTAAGTCGGGAGCATGGACAGCCTCCTCAGGCTCCCAAGAGCGATGTTCCGGGCCGTAACCCTCCCAATCTATCAAGAAGAACCTGCGCCCTCTAACCATCTTAGAACCAACTATGGCTCGTACCTCATAGCTAGAGCGAGAGGAATCAGAGGCAGGAGAGTGCACTTCACTAGCGTGAGGTAAAATAGCCGGCTTTAGCAGTGAGACAATCCTAAGATGGACGGGTAACTTCAATTGGTAGACTACAGGATTTACCTGTCGAAGAACCTCATAAGGACCCAGGAAGCGAGGAGCAAATTTGACAGAGCTCACTCTAAGTCTCACTTGTTTTGCAGAGAGCCACACAAAGTCCCCTGGAGAAAAGACAGGAGCCGGGCGACGAAACCGATCGGACACCGTCTTCATACGGTCCTTAGCTGCTTGGATCGACTCTTGAGTCCGATCCCAAACCTCTCTGGCATTAGTTGCCCAGTCGGCCACAAGAGGAGGAGGTGCAGCAGCGGGAAACGGTACCGGTACCCTAGGGTGTTGCCCATTATTGAGTACGAACGGTGTCTGCCCAGTGGCCTCAGACAGCGAATTGTTAAGGGCAAATTCTGCCCAGGGTAGGAGGGAGGACCAGTTATCGTGGTTCTCAGCAACAAAGTGTCGAAGGTATATAATCATAGATTGATTGGTACGTTCAACCAAACCATTGGTCTCTGGATGGTATACCGAAGAGAGATTCAACTCAATTTGCAGAAGGCTACAAAGATCTCGCCAGAAACGGGAAGTAAATTGCGGGCCTCTATCACAAATGATACGATCTGGCATCCCGTGAAGCCTAAAGACATGCTTGAGGAATAGTTTGGCTAGTACCCTGGAAGATGGGATTCTCGATAACGGTACGAGATGAACCATCCGGGAGAAATGGTCCGTAATGACCCACACAAATCTATGTCCCTGTGAACATGGAAGATCACCCACAAAGTCCATGCCTACCACCTCCCATGGTCTACCTGGCACTGGTAAAGGATGCAAGAGCCCAGCCGGTCTCTGCCGTAATGGACGGTTGCGAGCACACGAGTAGCAGGAAACGACATATCTCTTGACGTGGCTGGCTAAGTGTGGCCACCAATACCACCTCTCCAGTAACTCTCGTGTCCGCCTAATACCAAAATGCCCACCCACCTTTGAGGTGTGGGCCCATGACAGTATATCATTCTGTCGATCAGGCGGAACAAAGGTCTTGCCCGGTGGGATTTGGTCTAACGTCACAGGGGAGAGCGTATGAAAAACCCTGGAGGGAAGGATAAGACGAGGTTCGTCAATCTCTTCCTGGGTAGAAAGCATAGAGCGAGACAGGGCGTCTGCCTTGTTATTCTTACTCCCAGACAGATAGTTGATGGAGAAGTGAAAGCGGGAGAAAAACAAGGACCAGCGGGCTTGGCGAGGATTCAGACGCTGAGCGGTTTGTAAGTACGTCAGATTCTTATGGTCTGTATAGACCTGGAAAGGATGTTTCGCTCCTTCCAGCAAGTGATGCCACTCCTCCAAGGCTAATCTCAAGGCGAGCAGTTCCCTATCCCCAATGGTATAGTTTCTCTCTGCCGGTGAAAAGGTTTTCGCAAAGAAGAAACACGGCCTTTTTCTACCTGCACCGTTCTTTTGATACAAGACCGCACCAGCACCCACTGAAGAGGCATCAACCTCTAAGAGGAAGGGCTTACTCTCATCGGGTCTTTGAAGAACGGGTGCAGTTGAAAAGTGTCTTTTTACTGCCTCAAAAGCCTGAGATGTCTCAGTAGACCAGGCTTTGGGATTAGCACCTTTCTTAGTCAAGGCCACCAAAGGGGCCACCAAAGTAGAAAAATGGGGTATGAACTGCCTGTAATAATTTATGAATCCTAAGAAGCGTTGCACCGCCTTCAAGGAATGAGGTTCGGACCATTGCAGGACAGCAGAGAGCTTCGCAGGATCCATAGCCAGGCCCTCTTGTGAGATAATGTAACCCAAAAAAGGCAATGAGGACTGCTCGAATACACATTTCTCGAGTTTAGCAAACAATGAGTGCTCCCTTAAACGGGAAAGGACACGAACGACATCCTGACGATGAGTCTCCAGATCAGGAGAAAAAATCAGGATGTCGTCCAGATACACCACTACTGAGGATAACAGTAAATCCCTGAACACATCGTTTACGAAGTCCTGAAATACTGCGGGTGCATTACATAACCCAAAAGGCATGACGAGGTATTCATAGTGACCGTCTCGGGTGTTAAAAGCGGTCTTCCATTCGTCACCCTTTCGAATTCGTACCAAGATATACGCACCCCGCAGATCCAACTTCGTAAAAACTTGAGCTCCTCTCAGTCTGTCAAAGAGCTCCGAAATTAAAGGTAATGGGTATTTGTTCTTTATTGTGATTGCGTTGAGACCCCTGTAATCTATGCAGGGACGCAAATCACCCTCTTTCTTCCGAACAAAGAAAAACCCAGCTCCCGCGGGAGAGACAGACTTACGAATGAACCCCTTCTCTAAACTCTCTCTTATATAGGTCGACATGGCCTCCGACTCAGGTATCGACAGGGGGTAAACCCTGCCTTTAGGTGGAACCGAACCTGGGATAAGGTCTATGGCACAGTCATACGGCCTATGGGGTGGAAGAACCTCAGCACCCTGTTTGGAGAACACGTCAGCGAAATCCAGATAGGGTGTAGGTATGGGAGAGAGATCAGTAGATGCAACTGCAATGACCTTAGGTGGGAAGGGAAGACATCGGGACTGACATTTCGAACCCCAACTAATAATGCTGTCAGACTCCCAGTCAATGTGAGGAGCATGAGTCCGAAGCCATGGGAGACCCAGAAGGACGTCGTCTATACCCTCAGGCAAAACAAGAAAAGAAATCTCCTCTATGTGACCCTGAGACAGGGAAAGGCGCAAGGGAACTGTCCTCAATGTAATGGAGTCAGACAACATAGTTCCATTAACAACACGGACAGGAATAGGCGCCTCTAACATGATAGAGGGAATATTGTGTCCCTTTACAAATCCTGAGGACACAAAAGTCCCGTCAGCTCCGGAATCCACAAAAGCCATAATAGGCCATGTATTCTCAGATAACGAGAGCTGACCTGGGATACAACACTTAGAAGGTTCACACACAGAGAAACAAGGGCAATGCAGTCAAGGGTCACTAAAGGACCACTAGATCAAAAAACAATGTACCAACCTTTGCAAAAATATCAAAATTTATTAAATTTAAGTATATAGCAAAAGGAGTAGTATTACATGCACATTAAAAGAATCGTGAACACTGATCAGGCTTACAGTAGAATCACAGATGAAGCAGATCACCAGACCATATGGGGAGTGCAGATAAATTCATATTATCAGAAACAAAGAGTTCCTCAGAGTAATAAATGCAAAGGACAAAGTTACCCATTTATACATATATATAACTCATATGCAAATCAAAAGGGCATTGCGGCACATATATAAGGTAACAAACATAGTGACCTTTCATTATTCATCACTCCGAGGGGCAAAAAATCATTAGAGGGGAGGGCCAGCTACGAAAGAAATACCATATAGCTGGAGACCATTCCCATCAGCGCACTCACCCATAGGTAGCCGGGACCGAGGAAAACGTGCCCCGACGCGCACGTTTCGATGACTTCTTCGGGGGGCCGTGAAGTGGTGTGAGTAAGGCTAAGAGGCATCTTTAAATATCCCGCTGCCAGGGCCGCTAGACAGCCATTGGCCGCGCGTGAGGCGGGACTCCGATCAGAGGCCGCGTCATCGGGCGCTCCCGGAAGTGACCTTTCCCAGCACTTCAAGAATAGGGGGTATAGTGCACGTAGTATCAAGCAAGGTTATTCCAGAGCCAAGGCCGCCTCCAGAGATAAATTACTATCTACATCGTATAAGACCGAATCGTCCTTTGGACCGATTCGGTTTATTTCCACCTTCAGTAACCAGTGGGGGGGTATAAGACGCATCTTGGACAAGCACTGGTCGATACTTAAAACTGAACCAACATTAGCCAAAGCCCTCCCTGACCATCCTCTCATGACAGCAAGGAGAGGTAAAAACCTGCAAGATATGCTGGTACACAGCCACTTTGTCCATCGGGACACCCTTCCCTTTAATATTGGGAAACCTAAATGGGGATGTTTCCCCTGTGGCTCGTGTATATCATGTGATAATATCGAAAGAGCTTTCTCTTTCTCCTCGGCGGATGGGAAAAGGGAATTTACTATCAGACATTTTGATTTGCATATGAGTTATATATATGTATAAATGGGTAACTTTGTCCTTTGCATTTATTACTCTGAGGAACTCTTTGTTTCTGATAATATGAATTTATCTGCACTCCCCATATGGTCTGGTGATCTGCTTCATCTGTGATTCTACTGTAAGCCTGATCAGTGTTCACGATTCTTTTAATGTGCATGTAATACTACTCCTTTTGCTATATACTTAAATTTAATAAATTTTGATATTTTTGCAAAGGTTGGTACATTGTTTTTTGATCTAGTGGTCCTTTAGTGACCCTTGACTGCATTGCCCTTGTTTCTCTGTGTGTGTGCTCATATATATTGGGTGCAGTCTTTTTAACATGATAAGATTGGTCAGACATCTAGTCCATGTCTATTTGACTTAGAAGGTTCAGAAGACGTCTCTAGTAACCCCCCTCTAATGGTTACTAGGCCAGGGAGTTTCCCTGACGACTAGGACACTTGTTGGCATAGTGCCCAGCCTGACGACATACGTAACATATAGGAGGACCAGACTTGCGTAGTCTAGAAGACGTATGACCTAACTCCATAGGAGTGGGAGATGTTTCAGATGCTGAAAAAAATGGTAGTGGACCCTCAACAACTGGAATAGCCCGATGCTTAGGGCGTGAGGAAGAGACCTCGAGTCTACGTTCCTTATGGCGTACATCGATCCTCGTTGCTACTGTGATCAAGTCCTCCAGAGAAGCAGGGACCTCACGAGTAGCAAGAGCATCCTTGACATAGCCTGCCAACCCTCTCCAGAAGATAGGAATCAACACCTTCTCTGGCCAATCTAGTTCTGCCACCAGAGTTCTAAAAGCAATGGCATAAGAACTAGTGGATAACGAACCCTGAGATAGATCTAACAGTCTCAGGGCTGCATCATGGGTAACCTGCGGACCCATGAATACCGCCTTAAGAGCATCAAGAAAGTCTTGATGTCTCAGAGTAACCACATCAGAGCGCTCCCATAGGGGAGTCGCCCATTCTAAGGCTTTGTCCTGAAGTAAGGAGATGATAAAGCCTACTCTGGACCTCTCCGTAGAGAAGCGAGAAGAGTTGACCTCTAGGTGTATCTGACACTGACTAATGAAACCACGATATGATCTGGCATCCCCAGAATATCTGTTTGGCAGAGCAAGTCGAGGATCATGTGCAGATGTCACCATGGTCTGAGGTTTATCCTCTATACTCTTGAGCCGTGACTCAAGTACTTGTATGTAACGGTGTAACTGCTGATATTCTGCCATAACTGCCAGACCCTTGGCTCAGTCCTAATGTTACGGGGGGCTGTCTGATAATAACTTAAAGGAGTATCAGACAGTCAGGGTCCACCGTGCAAGGACTCTGCTGCAGACTATGGCAGAGTGCAATACCTCTGTTAACTCACAGAAGGATATAATAAGTAAGTAAAGCAATTCCTCCCTTACTTGGAGGGTGTGTGGAATGATCTCTGTTAATAATCACAGAGACAAAGGCAATGTGTGCGAAATGGCACCTACCTAGGTCCGCTCTTCTAGTGGTGCAAAAGAGACGAACAGCAGCGTAAGCCGCACAAAGCTCCTACCTGCGTTCGCTCCACTAGTGTGCGAGGACACGAACCACTAGATATGGCACCTGCCTAGGTCCGCTCTTCTAGTGGTGCAAAAGAGACGAACAGCAGCGTAAGCCGCACAAAGCTCCTACCTCTGTTTGCACCCTAGTGTGCGAGGATACGAACAACTGCCAGACGCAGTATAAGGAACGTTACCCTAGCGGCAACGTCCACCTACGAGTCGAACCACAAAGCCCAGCCAGACCATGTGCCTCAGGCACCTGCCTATGTCCGCTCCCCTAAGAGGTAAGGATACGGACAGCAGCCGAAGCTGTAAGGTATAAGAACGCTACCCTGCCGGTAGCGCTCACCTAGCATAGACACATAGACAGAGGAATGCCTAGAGGAACACGCACAGAGCGTCTACTCTTATGCATGAACCAAGAGGACTGAGCGCCATGCGGCGTGTGTCAGGGTCTTTGTTAGGGCCAGGTGGACGGGCAGACCCAGGAGGTGGATCCACTGGGCCGAACTCCTTGATGAAGGTAAGGGGTCCGGTAGCTGGAGCACTACGGGTAGCAGGACAGTCCGTGCACAAGAGTAGAATGGAGAAGTCCCTGGGACCACGGAGTCACTGATGGTAGTCCGGGTGACGGAGCTCAGGTTCGGAAGCCGAGATGTTGTCAGGCGGAGTCCGGAACCGATGGAGCAAGAGGACGGGTCACCACAGGGATCTGAGATGGTACGGACTGACGGGATGGCAGATAGTCAGCGTTCGGGGTTCGGGAATCGGCAGGACCGGATGGCGAGGCAGGATCGGCTCTGGAAGAGAGAGAGGTGAGTATATCACAGGAACACAAGGAGACCTGACTCCTAGCTTGGGAAACACGAAGAACAGGCCCCGCCCACTTGGACACTAACCCCCTTTATACCCTGTACCTGTGTGCTCAATTTCCTGTCAGTGGACGCTGGCCCTTTTAGAAAGGGTCAATGACCGCGCGCGCGCCCTAATGCGCATGCGCGAGGCCCGGGTGCCAGAAGCCAGGGCAGGGAGCGGTGAGGAGGAAGCAGGAGAGCCGGGCTGGGGCTGAGTAGCCGACGGGCGCCGGGAGCGGGGACCAGGACGCCTGGGAACCGCAGGCAATGGAGGCTGGAGACCGGGGAGTGGCGGACGCCGGACAGAGGAACCGGGGAGCGACGCAGGGAAGCCGGGGAGCGTGGCAGGTGAGCCGGGGAGCAGAGCAGGGGACCCGGGGAGCGTGACAGTCTTATATAGACTCTGTGCCTCATCCAAGATGGAGGACACCAGAGCCAATCCGCTGCCAGAACGACAGGAGTGATGTCATGCTGGCCTATCACCGAGCAAGGCATCACAAGCACATGACCAGCGACCAATCGGCATAGAAGGTGTCAGAGACATGTGACCTCGTGTCAGCGATGATGTCACCCGCACATGTGCAATGGCTCCAAGATAAGACTTAGTCTCCAGCGCTCGCACATGTGCAGTAGCAAGAAATCTGGACATAGTCTCCAGTGCTCGCAGCAACCGTAACAATGCTCTCCAACATGGCTGGTTGGTCTGATGGGGACAATTTCTTCAATAATTGGAATCTACCAGACTGCCGTTGGAGGAAGCTCTGCAGGAGTCTAAAGTCAAAGACAGAAGTGGATTATGATGTCTACCTACCGTAGTTTTCGGACTATAAGACGCACCGGACCATAAGATGCACCTTGGTTTTAGAAGAGGAAAATAAAATTTTAAGCAAAAAATGTGGTCATGACACACTATGGGGCGAGGATCTGCTGCTGACACTGTTATGGGGGTAATGTTCCCAAATTCTCTGCTAAGGTACCCCATCCTGGTAATGATCCTCCTGCCTTGTATATGTACCCCATCCTGCTATATACCCCCATCCATGCTGCTATATGGCCCCATCCTGCTATATGGCATGTATCCTGTATTACACAAAAAAATAAACGTCTATACTAACCTTTCCTCGCTCCATGCATCATCGCTCCTCCCCGTCTGTGGCGACGGCAGCAGCACTGCTGACCTGTGTGGAGCCGTCACTGTTCCCTGCAGCATCGCTCGTCCTACTGTCTGTCAGTCAGCTGACCTGCGTGACTAGCGGCGCACACAGCGATGACGTCATCGCTGTGCTCACCGCTCGCTACACAGATCTGCTGGCCGGCAGACAGGAGGAGATTGCGGTGCGGCAGGGGAATGGTGACGGGTGAGTATACTGATTCACTGCCCCCGGCGCTGACCTGTGTGGAACCGTTTCCCTGCGGAATCGCGATGTCCTCCTGTCTGCTGGCTAATGTGTGTGGAGAGCGCGCACAGGTATGACGTCATCTCTGTGCTCACCGCTCGCTACACAGATCAGCTGGCCGGCAGACAGGAGGAGATTGCGGTGCTGCAGGAGAACGGTGCCTGGTGAATGTAAGGTACCGTACTTATTCACTGCCCCCCGCGCTGATGATGCGCGGGGGGCAGTGAATACAGCTGCACATGATCACTCCAGGCTGTAGTTGCCAGGGGTGATCACGGCAGGCTGTTAATTATGCGTACACCCCGCCCACCTGTCAGAGCTGGCTTCAGCACTGAGAGATGATGGACGGGATGATGGGCGTGCATATGTAATGAGCGGGCCCACGTGGTCACGGCAGGCAATGCCACAGCCTGGTCATGCCGCCGATGACCCGCTCCAACGCAGCACCCTCATTCCCGGCCGCAGCCCTATATTCAGACCATAAGACGCACCCCCCACTTTCCTCCAACATTTGGGGGGGAAAAAGTGCGTCTTATGGTCCGAAAAATACGGTACTTTCAATCCCAGCATGCTAGTCATGGCCTCTAGGATTAGGATTTGTGGAGAAGTCTATAGAAATCCTAAACCAGAGATTATATTATTTCTGAACTCAGGTCTTGCTGCTGTTTTTCATCAATGTCTTCAAAATGGTGCACATTAATTAATGGATTTGAGCCCAATTAAAAATACTCTTTTTCTTAGCTTTTATCATATCGCAGCTTTTAAAGCAAAACGTTGCATCACCATGTAAAATGTTGCACGTTAGCCTTCTACTGCACAAAAATGAACTTCAATCTTGTACTCCACTAGAGTATAATTACATTAAAATTCTGCTCCATTTCTAAAAATTGCAAGTGATAAATTAGGCTGGAACATCTGCAAAAGGAAAATATATCCATAATGTCAGACAAAAAAAAACCAAACCCTGCCGAAAACAAGTAACATCAGTTAAAGGAAACATTTCAGCAGGTTTTTAGACCTCAAAGGAACATCATCACAGTAAAGTATCTGTAATGATGATTACCTCCATACCTTAATATTGTAAGTCCATGTCTCTATTGTCATTTAATCTATTGCTACATTCTTATGCAAATGAGCTCGCAGGAGCAGCGGTTCAGCCGGCACGTGCAGCTCTCCGGCCTCCCTCCCTCTTTCTCTCAGACCGGTGTTGGCCACCTGCCATTGATTGACAGGTCATTCTGCTCTCTGGCTGACATCTCACACAAGCACCAACATTCATGAGAGCTGCACATGCATGGATGGATATTCCAGCTCTCACAACGTCATCAGCACATTACTGCACAGGGGCCACCCCCGAAGTGGCGCCACCTGCATGAGATGCCGGCTGGGAGGGGGAACAGGTCAGATCACTGAGATTAGTGACCTATCAATCACTGGCAGCAAACCGACACCGGGAGGAGAAAGGCCGGAGAGGTAAGCACAGGCCAAGCCTCTGCACTTGCGAGCTCATTTTTGTAAGAATTGGATTACGTGACAATGGCTTTATAATGTAAAGGTATGGAGGCTCCATCATTACAGGTACTTTACTATGATGATGGTAATTTGGGGTCTAAAAACCTGTTGACGGGTTTCATTTAAAAGTGCAAATTACGGTAAGTAAAAATAAAATTCAAAAAAAGTCACTGAGAACCATTTTTATTTTAGAAAAAAGGCGCCAAGACGCTGAATCGGGCCTTAATGTCTCTTTTTAGTCATATTTAGGCTGTTGATTTTACCTTATTTACTACAGCATACAGTTTCTTTTCCTCCTCTTTTCAGGAGATCTTTAAAGCGTTTTGGTACAATCACAGATTAGTACTTACGTGACTGGTTTATGTTTCTACCTTGGTAATTTGGAGAGAAATCAGAACACTAGTGAACATGTTGAGCTTGTATTATGACATAATTAGCATAGGTTAGGATACCTGTTTAATTGAAAAATACAGTTAGGACCAGAAATATTTGGACAGTGACACAATTTTCGCGAGTTGGGCTCTGCATGCCACCACATTGGATTTGAAATGAAACCTCTACAACAGAATTCAAGTGCAGATTGTAACGTTTAATTTGAAGGTTTGAACAAAAATATCTGATAGAAATTGTAGGAATTGTACACATTTCTTTACAAACACTCCACATTTTAGGAGGTCAAAAGTAATTGGACAAATAAATCAAACCCAAAAAAACTATTTTTATTTTCAATATTTTGTTGCGAATCCTTTGGAGGCAATCACTGCCTTAAGTCTGGAACCCATGGACATCACCAAACGCTGGGTTTCCTCCTTCTTAATGCTTTGCCAGGCCTTTACAGCCGCAGCCTTCAGGTCTTGCTTGTTTGTGGGTCTTTCCGTCTTAAGTCTGGATTTGAGCAAGTGAAATGCATGCTCAATTGGGTTAAGATCTGGTGATTGACTTGGCCATTGCAGAATGTTCCACTTTTTTGCACTCATGAACTCCTGGGTAGCTTTGGCTGTATGCTTGGGGTCATTGTCCATCTGTACTATGAAGCGCCGTCCGATCAACTTTGCGGCATTTGGCTGAATCTGGGCTGAAAGCATATCCCGGTACACTTCAGAATTCATCCGGCTACTCTTGTCTGCTGTTATGTCATCAATAAACACAAGTGACCCAGTGCCATTGAAAGCCATGCATGCCCATGCCATCACGTTGCCTCCACCATGTTTTACAGAGGATGTGGTGTGCCTTGGATCATGTGCCGTTCCCTTTCTTCTCCAAACCTTTTTCTTCCCATCATTCTGGTACAGGTTGATCTTGGTCTCATCTGTCCATAGAATACTTTTCCAGAACTGAGCTGGCTTCATGAGGTGTTTTTCAGCAAATTTAACTCTGGCCTGTTTATTTTTGGAATTGATGAATGGTTTGCATCTAGATGTGAACCCTTTGTATTTACTTTCATGGAGTCTTCTCTTTACTGTTGACTTAGAGACAGATACACCTACTTCACTGAGAGTGTTCTGGACTTCAGTTGATGTTGTGAACGGGTTCTTCTTCACCAAAGAAAGTATGCGGCGATCATCCACCACTGTTGTCATCCGTGGACGCCCAGGCCTTTTTGAGTTCCCAAGCTCACCAGTCAATTCCTTTTTTCTCAGAATGTACCCGACTGTGGATTTTGCTACCCCAAGCATGTCTGCTATCTCTCTGATGGATTTTTTCTTTTTTTTCAGCCTCATGATGTTCTGCTTCACCTCAATTGAGAATTCCTTAGACCGCATGTTGTCTGGTCACAGCAACAGCTTCCAAATGCAAAACCACACACCTGTAATCAACCCCAGACCTTTTAACTACTTCATTGATTACAGGTTAACGAGGGAGACGTCTTCAGAGTTAATTGCAGCCCTTAGAGTCCCTTGTCCAATTACTTTTGGTCCCTTGAAAAAGAGGAGGCTATGCATTACAGAGCTATGATTCCTAAACCCTTTCTCCGGTTTGGATGTGAAAACTCTCATATTGCAGCTGGGAGTGTGCACTTTCAGCCCATATTATATATATAATTGTATTTCTGAACATGTTTTTGTAAACAGCTAAAATAACAAAACTTGTGTCACTGTCCAAATATTTCTGGACCTAACTGTATGATGAATATATGGGTATTTTCTATAGATACCACACATTACTGGTAATCCTTCTTTGGACAGCGGGTACTACTAGCCATACAATACAACAGTTTCTTAGTACTATCCTGCTCAGAGGTGTATCTAGGCTTTTAAGTATCCAGGGCAAGAAATCAGTTTGGAGCCCCCCCTACCACCAAGCAGTTTGGCGCCCCCCCCTTGTAACCAATCATTCATATGTGATTTGCATACTTAGACCCGTGATGATGAGCTGCTCTTAATAATTATCTCAATGTTCAATGAGAAAAGTAGGAAGAAAAGCCAGTTGTCACATGCAAGTATGAAAATCACATATGAGTGGAGTGGCCATGTGGTGACTGCTGGAACCAGCGAGCAGTGTTGAATCCCGACTGAGAATATATTACACGCTGTTAGAACTGGGGATACTACACTGTTTGTCTAGGTTTGAGATTCTGAATTTTCACTACTCGCAGTGCACACTTTTATGATTCTCCGGTTCCAGTGGTGAGAGTAGACTGTCATGTAAGCAAGTATGAGATTTGTATATTTCTGGCCACATTCTGTTTTGACGTGTCTGGTCTCACTCAATTCATTTTCATTGAGTGAGGCCATGCATGTCTAGTCGGCACGTAACCATATGTATGTAAATCACATACTTGCGGTTTCATAACCTCCCACTCTCACTGCCTGGACCAGAGAATCCTGATAGCATGCAGTGTGCACACTGTGAGAATTCAGAAGTCTGCAGTCACATAGCGTGACACACAGAATGAGTGCAGACTCCTCACAAACTTGGAATAACCCCTTTAATGCTCCAAACATAAATAAGAACACAGTACCCCTTAACTTGTCAGACAGCACAATACTTTATTAAAGAGGTTGTCCACTACTTCAACATTGATGGTGTCCACAAAAAGAAAAATAGTATCCGCTCACCTGTAGCCAAAGGAGACCACTATATCCAGGACTTGTGCAAGCAAAAAGAAGCTGGCAAACAGACTAAGAACTACCTTGCTCGAAATGCGTCCTCTCGGTCACGCTCAGTACCATGTTTGGACTTTTTAATATGCCTCAATAAATTTCTTAAGTTTTAACTTGATTTCCTGGACTTTGTTGCTGGAATTCTGGATTTCTTTCAACATTGATGGTGTATTCTTAGGATAGGTCACCAATGACTGATCGGCCGGGGTTTGGCACCTGGCACCCCCGTCAATTGCCTGTTCTAGGTGCCGACGGCGGCTAGAAGTGCTCCACCTTCTGATAGTGGCAGCAGCTTCCTATACAAGCCAATGAGAAGGATGTGCAGTACCCGGAGGCGGACACTATCAGAAGATGGAACAGACCCGGAAATGAGCATTTCCAGCCACCTGCACCAGCAGATGAGATATCGATGACCTATTCTAAAGATAGGTCATCAATGTGAAAGTAATCTTACAATTTATGAATTGTTATTTGTGTACAGGATCACAACTAATAACAGCACCAGAACCACAAGCAGTAACGAAATTCATCATCAGAACAACAAGCAGTATAGAAATTGATCATCAGAACCACCAGCAGTAAAGAAAAACATCCATATAACCCCATAAGTTCAGAAACACCGCATCAATACAGAAATACATAATCAGAACCAGTACATGGTATATCAATTGTAATATCAGGTCAGACCCATATACTGTACATTTGTATTACATGAACCGACAACTTCCAGTTCATCTTTAAAGGGAATCTGTCACCAGGTTTTTTAACACCTAATCTGAGAGTAGCCTAACGCAGGGGCAGAGATCCTGATTCCAGCGATATGTCACTTACTGGGCTACTTAGTGTAGTTCTGAGAAAATTTACTGTTTAATCAGGCGTAGATCATCATTACAGGACTACTTGGCATGCTGCAGGTAGTCCAACATATTCAGAAGCTCTGTTAAACTTGTAGATCTGTAGCAGAGAAAACATTGATTTTATCAAAATGACAACAACTCAGTAAGTGACACATCGCTAAAATCAGGGTCTTTGTCTCTACATTATTCTGCTTTCAGATAGGGAGCAAAAACCTGGTGACCGATTCCCTTTCACAATGGTAAGGAGATACTGGACAATACAGAAACCATAGTAAAGCCTCGGTTCCACTGGTGTTTTGCACAGACGATTGCAATCCGATAAAGCATCGGACTGCAGTCACACCAGGGTAAAACTATAGGGTAGTGTCTATCTGCAGTGGACTTCTCATGCCGTATTGGCATGAGAAAAGAATCACCGCATGCTGTGTTTGGCAGTGAGTCTTAAATGTAATGAATAGGGAAGGCATCACAGCGACAAATACAGGGGATCTAAACCACACAACACATCCCAAAACACGTGAGAATATGAAAGAGAGAAACAAGCGGATGTGCAAAAAAGGTGGGCTCACCCAGTAAATATATAAAATTTATTTTTTTATTAATACACCAAAAGAGAAAATAGGAGTTCACAATGAAGGGAATTTTGTTTACTTACCGTAAATTCCTTTTCTTCTAGCTCCAATTGGGAGACCCAGACAATTGGGTGTATAGCTTCTGCCTCCGGAGGCCACACAAAGTATTACACTTAAAAGTATAAAGCCCCTCCCCTTCTGCCTATACACCCTCCCGTGCATCACGGGCTCCTCAGTTTTAGTGCAAAAGCAAGAAGGAGGAAAGCTAATAAACTGGTTAAAGTAAATTCAATCCGAAGAATTATCGGAGAACTGAAACCCTTCAACATGAACAAGATGTGTACACGAAAAAACAACAGCCCGAAGGGAACAGGGCGGGTGCTGGGTCTCCCAATTGGAGCTAGAAGAAAAGGAATTTACGGTAAGTAAACAAAATTCCCTTCTTCTTTGTCGCTCCATTGGGAGACCCAGACAATTGGGACGTCCAAAAGCAGTCCCTGGGTGGGTAAAATAATACCTCGTAATAGAGCCATAAAATGGCCCTTTCCTACAGGTGGGCAACCGCCGCATGAAGGACTCGTCTACCTAGGCTGGCATCCGCCGAAGCATAGGTATGCACCTGATAGTGTTTGGTGAAAGTGTGCAGGCTCGACCAGGTAGCCGCCTGGCACACCTGCTGAGCCGTTTCCTGGTGCCGCAAAGCCCAGGACGCACCCACGGCTCCGGTAGAATGGGCCTTCAGCCCTGAGGGAACCGGAAGACCAGAAGAACGGTAGGCTTCGAGAATTGTTTCCTTGATCCACCGAGCCAGGGTGGATTTGGAAGCCTGTGATCCCTTACGCTGACCAGCGACAAGGACAAAGAGTGCATCCGAGCGGCGCAGGGGCGCCGTACGGGAAATGTAGATTCTGAGAGCTCTCACCAGATCTAACAAATGCAAATCCCTTTCACATTGATGAACTGGATGAGGACAAAAAGAAGGTAAGGAGATATCCTGATTGAGATGAAAGGTGGATACCACCTTCGGAAAAAAATTCCGGAACCGGGCGCAATACCACCTTGTCCTGGTGAAACACCAGGAAAGGAGCCTTGCATGATAGCGCTGCTAGCTCAGACACTCTCCGAAGTGATGTGACCGCAACTAGGAAGACCACTTTCTGCGAAAGGCGAGAAAGAGAGATATCCTTCAAAGGTTCGAAAGGTGGCTTCTGAAGGGCCATCAGAACCCTGTTTAGATCCCACGGTTCTAACGGCCGCCTGTAAGGAGGGACTATGTGGCAAACCCCCTGCAGGAACGTGCGTACCTGAGGAAGCCTGGCTAGGCGCTTCTGAAAGAACACAGAGAGCGCCGAGACTTGTCCCTTAAGGGAGCCGAGCGACAAACCTTTTTCCAATCCGGATTGAAGGAAGGAAAGAAAAGAGGGCAAGGCAAATGGCCAGGGAGAAACTCCCTGATCAGAGCACCAATACAAGAATATCTTCCACGCCCTGTGGTAGATCTTGGCAGACGTTGGTTTCCTGGCCTGTCTCATAGTGGCAATGACCTCTTGAGATAACCCTGAGGACGCTAGGATCCAGGACTCAATGGCCACACAGTCAGGTTGAGGGCCGCAGAATTCAGATGGAAAAAACGGCCCTTGGGAAAGTAATTCTGGTCGGTCTGGTAGTGCCCACCGTGAGATGCCACAGATCCGGGTACCACGACCTCCTCGGCCATTCTGGAGCGACGAGAATGGCGCGGCGGCATCTGACCTGATCTTGCGTAACACTCTGAGCAACAGTGCCAGAGGTGGGAACACATAAGGAAGTTAAACTGCGACCAATCCTGAACTAAGGCGTCTGCCGCCAGAGCTCTGTGCTCGTGAGACCGTGCCAAGAATGCCGGGACCTTGTTGTTGTGCCGGGACGCCATTAGGTCGACGTCCGGCCTCCCCCAGCAGCAACAGATCTCCTGAAACACGTCCGGGTGAAAGGACCATTCCCCTGTGTCCATGCCCTGGCGACTGAGAAAGACTACTTCCCCGTTTTCTACGCCCGGGATGTGGACTGCGGATATGGTGGAGGCCGTGGCTTCCACCCACATCAAAATCCGCCGGACTTCCTGGAAGGCTTGCCGATTGCGTGTTCCGCCTTGGTGGTTGATGTAAGCCACCGCTGTGGAGTTGTCCGAATGAATTCGGATCTTGCTTGTCTTCCAGCCACTGCTGGAAAGCTTTTAGGGCAAGATACACTGCCCTGATCTCCAGAACATTGATCTGAAGGGAGGACTCTTGCTGAGTCCACGTACCCTGAGCCCTGTGGTGGAGACAAACTGCTCCCCACCCTGACAGACTCGCGTCCGTCGTGACCCCCGCCCAGGATGGGGGTAGGAAGGATTTCCCCTTCGACAATGAAGTGGGAAGAAGCCACCACCGAAGGGAATCTTTGGCTGCCTGAGAGAGGGAGACGTTCCTGTCGAGGGACGTCGACTTCCCGTCCCATTTGCGTAGGATGTCCCATTGAAGAGGACGCAGGTGAAACTGCGCGAAAGGGACTGTGTTACGGGGGGACCGGCAGATTAGGACCAGGGGGTATATATCCTAATCGCCAGTCGGGGCCCACCGTGCTCCAGATGACAATGGAGCTGCTGGCACCTGAGGGTTAGGCGGAGACTATAGAGCTGGATGGCTCTGAGATAACCCAGGAACTCTGGGAACCGGTCATGTGTGTTGGGACACGTCAGACCGGACGACAACCCGATTAGCGTTTTGGTGCACCTAGCGCTACATCAACCACGTGTGCAGGAAACACGTCAGGCCGGGTGGTAACCAGGTAGCGTCGACCGGAAGACCGCCACGAAAGCACCCTGTCGGCCACGTGTGTAGGACACGTCAGGCCGAGCGGTCCTCCGATTAGCGTTTCTGGCCACCTCTCGACTGGCCACGTGTGTGTAGGACACGTCAGGCCAGATGGGTACACCAGTAGCGTTGACCGGGAAGCCGAGGAAAATAAGGAACACCCTGTTAACTCCACAGGGGTCCTGGAGTATGCTGTCCGTGCGCGTAGGGGGCACAACCGGACAGGTGGCGCAGCACGTGCGTTGTCTGTGTGCGTAGGGGGCACAATCAGACAGGTGGCGCAACAGGTGCGTTGTCCGTGTGCGTAGGGGGCACAATCGGACAGGAAGCACAGCAGCCGCAGCCCAGTTAACGCCACTGGGCTGCTATAGCAAGACTGGAACGTCAGGAGGGAAGCACGGCGCCTGACCCTGATGTGCCGAGCCACGAATCTTGGCGTGACAGACACCGTTCGCCTGACCCTACCTACCGCTTCCCAACATAGGCTTATGCCGCAATGAGGCTCTAACATGGAGGTGTGCTCTGACTGAGCAAATGTGAAGACTGCGCACCTCCATGTTGTCTCCAGCCCCTTTTATAACCTGGGTCCACCCCAAACCCAGGGTGGAACCACCAAGGTCCAATAGCAGAGTGTCAGGTCATCAGTGACGTCACATGCGACCTATCCGGAACCGCCACGTCATTGGTGACCTCATGGCAGCCACGCCCCAAACACTTCACCAGTCATCGTCTGACGACCAATACTGAGGTGCCAGATCATAGGGGCGGGCCTCTGCGAGCCAGTCCGGAGTTGCCACGTCATCAGGACACCTGACACCCTCTGCCCTATCAGGGCCTGCCACCTCACGGACATGCTCAGTGAGGTCCTTACCGGACCTAGCCTCTGGTGCACTAAGTGCCTGAGCATGCCCAGTAGCCTGAGCAACAGGCTCACAAAGCAGACTATCAGTTTGAGCATGCTCAGTAGGCACATCCCAGAACTTAGACACAGCACGAAGTCCAAGTACCTGTGCAAAGAGGCTGTTAGGGTTAATTGTGGGAGCATGCTCAGTAGCCTGAACTGAGGACTTAGTCTCAGACATAACACAATCAGGCTGAGCATGCTCACTAGGCAAAACACCGGGCTTAAACTCTGGCTGGGGTAAATCGGCGCACGCATGCGCACTAGCCGCCTCTCCACACTTAGACGTGGTGGAAGGAACAGCCAACTGGATGACCCGAGGCACGGCCAAGAACGGCAGCCGGCACCTGGGCGCAACAGGAACCGCAGCAGGCTGCTTGCGGCTATGGCGGCGCCGGTTCGTAACAGTACCCCCCCCTCTAGCGGCCCTCCCACTCGAATGGTCTATAGTCGCCACAGATACCACTGAGCGACGGGCGGAAGATGGAGACATGCAGTGGGAGCTACAAGACTCGCTCCACCGTGTAATCACCCCAGATGACCAATCGATATGTGGGGAATGTTGCTTCAACCAAGGAATACCCAGCAGAATATCATCTGCACCCTTAGGGAGAACCAGAAATGAAATGGTCTCCCTATGCCCAGATGACATGGCAAGGGTAATGGGCACTGTCCGCTGGTGAATTACCTTGGGCAACAAGGACCCATCCAATACACGGACTCTCACTGGCCTTGGCATTTGCACCAGTGGGATGGCATGCCGCCGGGCAAAAGAGGAGGAGATGAAACTATCCCCAGCACCTGTGTCCACACTTGCCCTTGTGGACCATGTTGACCCCTTAAAGGAAATGGACGCGGGAAACATCACCCTAATGGATGACACAGAGTCCAGTCTACCTTCAGCTATGGTCACCAATCGTGGTCGCTTATCCTGACGCTTTGGGCAACGGTTGGCATAATGACCATACTGCCCACAAGCGAAACAGGAAATGCCCTTGCGACTCGAAGACCTAGCAACACCAACCCTAGAGATGTCCATAGGGACAGAGATATCCTCTAAGGGAGGTGCAGTAGGAGAGACCACTACAGTGGCTGAACGACCCTCTGACCTGCGCTCCAGCTGACGTTCGGAGGTCCGCAGGTCAATGCGGGTAGCCAGAGTCATGAGGCCCTCAAGGGTGGTTGGTACCTCACGCGACGCTAATGCGTCCTTCACGTGCGAGGCTAATCTCCTCCAGAACAGTGGAATGAGAGTTCTCTCTGACCACCCCAGTTCTGCAGCAAGTGTCCGGAAACTCACAGCATATTGACTTGAGGAGGTACGCCCCTGCTCCAAAGTCAGTAGCTGTAGGGCCGAGTCGTGAGTGACCTGAGGCCCCAGGAACACTTGTCGCAAGGACTCCAAAAACTCCTTAGAGTCCTGTACTACGGGGTCATTCCTCTCCCACAATGGTGTAGCCCACTCCAGTGCTCTATCAGAGAGCAAGGAGATGATAAACCCCACCTTCGACCTCTCTGTAGGAAACCGTGCAGCCAACAGCTCTAGATGGACTGAGCACTGGTTCACGAATCCCCTACATGCCTTGCTGTTCCCTGTAAACTTGTTGGGCAGCGAGAGGTGAGGGAGGGTTGGAGTAGGCTTGGTGACTGACATCATTGCAGCCGCTTGAGCCACCACATCATCCATATCAGCAGCAAGAGCAGACTTCTCCAGAGACCTCACTCTGGCATCAAGCTGCAGCATGAACTGACGTAGCTGCTCCATCTCCGCCATGCCAGCCAGACCCTGGCGCAGTCTTACTGTTACGGGGGGACCGGCAGATTAGGACCAGGGGGTATATATCCTAATCGCCAGTCGGGGCCCACCGTGCTCCAGATGACAATGGAGCTGCTGGCACCTGAGGGTTAGGCGGAGACTATAGAGCTGGATGGCTCTGAGATAACCCAGGAACTCTGGGAACCGGTCATGTGTGTTGGGACACGTCAGACCGGACGACAACCCGATTAGCGTTTTGGTGCACCTAGCGCTACATCAACCACGTGTGCAGGAAACACGTCAGGCCGGGTGGTAACCAGGTAGCGTCGACCGGAAGACCGCCACGAAAGCACCCTGTCGGCCACGTGTGTAGGACACGTCAGGCCGAGCGGTCCTCCGATTAGCGTTTCTGGCCACCTCTCGACTGGCCACGTGTGTGTAGGACACGTCAGGCCAGATGGGTACACCAGTAGCGTTGACCGGGAAGCCGAGGAAAATAAGGAACACCCTGTTAACTCCACAGGGGTCCTGGAGTATGCTGTCCGTGCGCGTAGGGGGCACAACCGGACAGGTGGCGCAGCACGTGCGTTGTCCGTGTGCGTAGGGGACACAATCGGACAGGTGGCGCAGAAGGTGCGTTGTCCGTGTGCGTAGGGGGCACAATCAGACAGGAGGCGCAACAGGTGCGTTGTCCGTGTGCGTAGGGGGCACAATCGGACAGGAAGCACAGCAGCCGCAGCCCAGTTAACGCCACTGGGCTGCTATAGCAAGAATGGAACGTCAGGAGGGAAGCACGGCGCCTGACCCTGATGTGCCGAGCCACGAATCTTGGCGTGACAGACACCGTTCGCCTGACCCTACCTACCGCTTCCCAACATAGGCTTATGCCGCAATGAAGCTCTAACATGGAGGTGTGCTCTGACTGAGCAAATGTGAAGACTGCGCACCTCCATGTTGTCTCCAGCCCCTTTTATAACCTGGGTCCACCCCAAACCCAGGGTGGAACCACCAAGGTCCAATAGCAGAGTGTCATGTCATCAGTGACGTCACATGCGACCTATCCGGAACCGCCACGTCATTGGTGACCTCATGGCAGCCACGCCCCAAACACTTCACCAGTCATCGTCTGACGACCAATACTGAGGTGCCAGATCATAGGGGCGGGCCTCTGCGAGCCAGTCCGGAGTTGCCACGTCATCAGGACACCTGACACCCTCTGCCCTATCAGGGCCTGCCACCTCACGGACATGCTCAGTGAGGTCCTTACCGGACCTAGCCTCTGGTGCACTAAGTGCCTGAGCATGCCCTGTAGCCTGAGCAACAGGCTCACAAAGCAGACTATCAGTTTGAGCATGCTCAGTAGGCACATCCCAGAACTTAGACACAGCACGAAGTCCAAGTACCTGTGCAAAGAGGCTGTTAGGGTTAATTGTGGGAGCATGCTCAGTAGCCTGAACTGAGGACTTAGTCTCAGACATAACACAATCAGGCTGAGCATGCTCACTAGGCAAAACACCGGGCTTAAACTCTGGCTGGGGTAAATCGGCGCACGCATGCGCACTAGCCGCCTCTCCACACTTAGACGTGGTGGAAGGAACAGCCAACTGGATGACCCGAGGCACGGCCAAGAACGGCAGCCGGCACCTGGGCGCAACAGGAACCGCAGCAGGCTGCTTGCGGCTATGGCGGCGCCGGTTCGTAACAGTACCCCCCCCTCTAGCGGCCCTCCCACTCGAATGGTCTATAGTCGCCACAGATACCACTGAGCGACGGGCGGAAGATGGAGACATGCAGTGGGAGCTACAAGACTCGCTCCACCGTGTAATCACCCCAGATGACCAATCGATATGTGGGGAATGTTGCTTCAACCAAGGAATACCCAGCAGAATATCATCTGCACCCTTAGGGAGAACCAGAAATGAAATGGTCTCCCTATGCCCAGATGACATGGCAAGGGTAATGGGCACTGTCCGCTGGTGAATTACCTTGGGCAACAAGGACCCATCCAATACACGGACTCTCACTGGCCTTGGCATTTGCACCAGTGGGATGGCATGCCGCCGGGCAAAAGAGGAGGAGATGAAACTATCCCCAGCACCTGTGTCCACACTTGCCCTTGTGGACCATGTTGACCCCTTAAAGGAAATGGACGCGGGAAACATCACCCTAATGGATGACACAGAGTCCAGTCTACCTTCAGCTATGGTCACCAATCGTGGTCGCTTATCCTGACGCTTTGGGCAACGGTTGGCATAATGACCATACTGCCCACAAGCGAAACAGGAAATGCCCTTGCGACTCGAAGACCTAGCAACACCAACCCTAGAGATGTCCATAGGGACAGAGATATCCTCTAAGGGAGGTGCAGTAGGAGAGACCACTACAGTGGCTGAACGACCCTCTGACCTGCGCTCCAGCTGACGTTCGGAGGTCCGCAGGTCAATGCGGGTAGCCAGAGTCATGAGGCCCTCAAGGGTGGTTGGTACCTCACGCGACGCTAATGCGTCCTTCACGTGCGAGGCTAATCTCCTCCAGAACAGTGGAATGAGAGTCCTCTCTGACCACCCCAGTTCTGCAGCAAGTGTCCGGAAACTCACAGCATATTGACTTGAGGAGGTACGCCCCTGCTCCAAAGTCAGTAGCTGTAGGGCCGAGTCGTGAGTGACCTGAGGCCCCAGGAACACTTGTCGCAAGGACTCCAAAAACTCCTTAGAGTCCTGTACTACGGGGTCATTCCTCTCCCACAATGGTGTAGCCCACTCCAGTGCTCTATCAGAGAGCAAGGAGATGATAAACCCCACCTTCGACCTCTCTGTAGGAAACCGTGCAGCCAACAGCTCTAGATGGACTGAGCACTGGTTCACGAATCCCCTACATGCCTTGCTGTTCCCTGTAAACTTGTTGGGCAGCGAGAGGTGAGGGAGGGTTGGAGTAGGCTTGGTGACTGACATCATTGCAGCCGCTTGAGCCACCACATCATCCATATCAGCAGCAAGAGCAGACTTCTCCAGAGACCTCACTCTGGCATCAAGCTGCAGCATGAACTGACGTAGCTGCTCCATCTCCGCCATGCCAGCCAGACCCTGGCGCAGTCTTACTGTTACGGGGGGACCGGCAGATTAGGACCAGGGGGTATATATCCTAATCGCCAGTCGGGGCCCACCGTGCTCCAGATGACAATGGAGCTGCTGGCACCTGAGGGTTAGGCGGAGACTATAGAGCTGGATGGCTCTGAGATAACCCAGGAACTCTGGGAACCGGTCATGTGTGTTGGGACACGTCAGACCGGACGACAACCCGATTAGCGTTTTGGTGCACCTAGCGCTACATCAACCACGTGTGCAGGAAACACGTCAGGCCGGGTGGTAACCAGGTAGCGTCGACCGGAAGACCGCCACGAAAGCACCCTGTCGGCCACGTGTGTAGGACACGTCAGGCCGAGCGGTCCTCCGATTAGCGTTTCTGGCCACCTCTCGACTGGCCACGTGTGTGTAGGACACGTCAGGCCAGATGGGTACACCAGTAGCGTTGACCGGGAAGCCGAGGAAAATAAGGAACACCCTGTTAACTCCACAGGGGTCCTGGAGTATGCTGTCCGTGCGCGTAGGGGGCACAACCGGACAGGTGGCGCAGCACGTGCGTTGTCCGTGTGCGTAGGGGACACAATCGGACAGGTGGCGCAGAAGGTGCGTTGTCCGTGTGCGTAGGGGGCACAATCAGACAGGAGGCGCAACAGGTGCGTTGTCCGTGTGCGTAGGGGGCACAATCGGACAGGAAGCACAGCAGCCGCAGCCCAGTTAACGCCACTGGGCTGCTATAGCAAGAATGGAACGTCAGGAGGGAAGCACGGCGCCTGACCCTGATGTGCCGAGCCACGAATCTTGGCGTGACAGACACCGTTCGCCTGACCCTACCTACCGCTTCCCAACATAGGCTTATGCCGCAATGAAGCTCTAACATGGAGGTGTGCTCTGACTGAGCAAATGTGAAGACTGCGCACCTCCATGTTGTCTCCAGCCCCTTTTATAACCTGGGTCCACCCCAAACCCAGGGTGGAACCACCAAGGTCCAATAGCAGAGTGTCATGTCATCAGTGACGTCACATGCGACCTATCCGGAACCGCCACGTCATTGGTGACCTCATGGCAGCCACGCCCCAAACACTTCACCAGTCATCGTCTGACGACCAATACTGAGGTGCCAGATCATAGGGACGGGCCTCTGCGAGCCAGTCCGGAGTTGCCACGTCATCAGGACACCTGACACCCTCTGCCCTATCAGGGCCTGCCACCTCACGGACATGCTCAGTGAGGTCCTTACCGGACCTAGCCTCTGGTGCACTAAGTGCCTGAGCATGCCCAGTAGCCTGAGCAACAGGCTCACAAAGCAGACTATCAGTTTGAGCATGCTCAGTAGGCACATCCCAGAACTTAGACACAGCACGAAGTCCAAGTACCTGTGCAAAGAGGCTGTTAGGGTTAATTGTGGGAGCATGCTCAGTAGCCTGAACTGAGGACTTAGTCTCAGACATAACACAATCAGGCTGAGCATGCTCACTAGGCAAAACATCGGGCTTAAACTCTGGCTGGGGTAAATCGGCGCACGCATGCGCACTAGCCGCCTCTCCACACTTAGACGTGGTGGAAGGAACAGCCAACTGGATGACCCGAGGCACGGCCAAGAACGGCAGCCGGCACCTGGGCGCAACAGGAACCGCAGCAGGCTGCTTGCGGCTATGGCGGCGCCGGTTCGTAACAGTACCCCCCCCTCTAGCGGCCCTCCCACTCGAATGGTCTATAGTCGCCACAGATACCACTGAGCGACGGGCGGAAGATGGAGACATGCAGTGGGAGCTACAAGACTCGCTCCACCGTGTAATCACCCCAGATGACCAATCGATATGTGGGGAATGTTGCTTCAACCAAGGAATACCCAGCAGAATATCATCTGCACCCTTAGGGAGAACCAGAAATGAAATGGTCTCCCTATGCCCAGATGACATGGCAAGGGTAATGGGCACTGTCCGCTGGTGAATTACCTTGGGCAACAAGGACCCATCCAATACACGGACTCTCACTGGCCTTGGCATTTGCACCAGTGGGATGGCATGCCGCCGGGCAAAAGAGGAGGAGATGAAACTATCCCCAGCACCTGTGTCCACACTTGCCCTTGTGGACCATGTTGACCCCTTAAAGGAAATGGACGCGGGAAACATCACCCTAATGGATGACACAGAGTCCAGTCTACCTTCAGCTATGGTCACCAATCGTGGTCGCTTATCCTGACGCTTTGGGCAACGGTTGGCATAATGACCATACTGCCCACAAGCGAAACAGGAAATGCCCTTGCGACTCGAAGACCTAGCAACACCAACCCTAGAGATGTCCATAGGGACAGAGATATCCTCTAAGGGAGGTGCAGTAGGAGAGACCACTACAGTGGCTGAACGACCCTCTGACCTGCGCTCCAGCTGACGTTCGGAGGTCCGCAGGTCAATGCGGGTAGCCAGAGTCATGAGGCCCTCAAGGGTGGTTGGTACCTCACGCGACGCTAATGCGTCCTTCACGTGCGAGGCTAATCTCCTCCAGAACAGTGGAATGAGAGTCCTCTCTGACCACCCCAGTTCTGCAGCAAGTGTCCGGAAACTCACAGCATATTGACTTGAGGAGGTACGCCCCTGCTCCAAAGTCAGTAGCTGTAGGGCCGAGTCGTGAGTGACCTGAGGCCCCAGGAACACTTGTCGCAAGGACTCCAAAAACTCCTTAGAGTCCTGTACTACGGGGTCATTCCTCTCCCACAATGGTGTAGCCCACTCCAGTGCTCTATCAGAGAGCAAGGAGATGATAAACCCCACCTTCGACCTCTCTGTAGGAAACCGTGCAGCCAACAGCTCTAGATGGACTGAGCACTGGTTCACGAATCCCCTACATGCCTTGCTGTTCCCTGTAAACTTGTTGGGCAGCGAGAGGTGAGGGAGGGTTGGAGTAGGCTTGGTGACTGACATCATTGCAGCCGCTTGAGCCACCACATCATCCATATCAGCAGCAAGAGCAGACTTCTCCAGAGACCTCACTCTGGCATCAAGCTGCAGCATGAACTGACGTAGCTGCTCCATCTCCGCCATGCCAGCCAGACCCTGGCGCAGTCTTACTGTTACGGGGGGACCGGCAGATTAGGACCAGGGGGTATATATCCTAATCGCCAGTCGGGGCCCACCGTGCTCCAGATGACAATGGAGCTGCTGGCACCTGAGGGTTAGGCGGAGACTATAGAGCTGGATGGCTCTGAGATAACCCAGGAACTCTGGGAACCGGTCATGTGTGTTGGGACACGTCAGACCGGACGACAACCCGATTAGCGTTTTGGTGCACCTAGCGCTACATCAACCACGTGTGCAGGAAACACGTCAGGCCGGGTGGTAACCAGGTAGCGTCGACCGGAAGACCGCCACGAAAGCACCCTGTCGGCCACGTGTGTAGGACACGTCAGGCCGAGCGGTCCTCCGATTAGCGTTTCTGGCCACCTCTCGACTGGCCACGTGTGTGTAGGACACGTCAGGCCAGATGGGTACACCAGTAGCGTTGACCGGGAAGCCGAGGAAAATAAGGAACACCCTGTTAACTCCACAGGGGTCCTGGAGTATGCTGTCCGTGCGCGTAGGGGGCACAACCGGACAGGTGGCGCAGCACGTGCGTTGTCCGTGTGCGTAGGGGACACAATCGGACAGGTGGCGCAGAAGGTGCGTTGTCCGTGTGCGTAGGGGGCACAATCAGACAGGAGGCGCAACAGGTGCGTTGTCCGTGTGCGTAGGGGGCACAATCGGACAGGAAGCACAGCAGCCGCAGCCCAGTTAACGCCACTGGGCTGCTATAGCAAGAATGGAACGTCAGGAGGGAAGCACGGCGCCTGACCCTGATGTACCGAGCCACGAATCTTGGCGTGACAGACACCGTTCGCCTGACCCTACCTACCGCTTCCCAACATAGGCTTATGCCGCAATGAAGCTCTAACATGGAGGTGTGCTCTGACTGAGCAAATGTGAAGACTGCGCACCTCCATGTTGTCTCCAGCCCCTTTTATAACCTGGGTCCACCCCAAACCCAGGGTGGAACCACCAAGGTCCAATAGCAGAGTGTCAAGTCATCAGTGACGTCACATGCGACCTATCCGGAACCGCCACGTCATTGGTGACCTCATGGCAGCCACGCCCCAAACACTTCACCAGTCATCGTCTGACGACCAATACTGAGGTGCCAGATCATAGGGGCGGGCCTCTGCGAGCCAGTCCGGAGTTGCCACGTCATCAGGATACCTGACACCCTCTGCCCTATCAGGGCCTGCCACCTCACGGACATGCTCAGTGAGGTCCTTACCGGACCTAGCCTCTGGTGCACTAAGTGCCTGAGCATGCCCAGTAGCCTGAGCAACAGGCTCACAAAGCAGACTATCAGTTTGAGCATGCTCAGTAGGCACATCCCAGAACTTAGACACAGCACGAAGTCCAAGTACCTGTGCAAAGAGGCTGTTAGGGTTAATTGTGGGAGCATGCTCAGTAGCCTGAACTGAGGACTTAGTCTCAGACATAACACAATCAGGCTGAGCATGCTCACTAGGCAAAACACCGGGCTTAAACTCTGGCTGGGGTAAATCGGCGCACGCATGCGCACTAGCCGCCTCTCCACACTTAGACGTGGTGGAAGGAACAGCCAACTGGATGACCCGAGGCACGGCCAAGAACGGCAGCCGGCACCTGGGCGCAACAGGAACCGCAGCAGGCTGCTTGCGGCTATGGCGGCGCCGGTTCGTAACAGTACCCCCCCCTCTAGCGGCCCTCCCACTCGAATGGTCTATAGTCGCCACAGATACCACTGAGCGACGGGCGGAAGATGGAGACATGCAGTGGGAGCTACAAGACTCGCTCCACCGTGTAATCACCCCAGATGACCAATCGATATGTGGGGAATGTTGCTTCAACCAAGGAATACCCAGCAGAATATCATCTGCACCCTTAGGGAGAACCAGAAATGAAATGGTCTCCCTATGCCCAGATGACATGGCAAGGGTAATGGGCACTGTCCGCTGGTGAATTACCTTGGGCAACAAGGACCCATCCAATACACGGACTCTCACTGGCCTTGGCATTTGCACCAGTGGGATGGCATGCCGCCGGGCAAAAGAGGAGGAGATGAAACTATCCCCAGCACCTGTGTCCACACTTGCCCTTGTGGACCATGTTGACCCCTTAAAGGAAATGGACGCGGGAAACATCACCCTAATGGATGACACAGAGTCCAGTCTACCTTCAGCTATGGTCACCAATCGTGGTCGCTTATCCTGACGCTTTGGGCAACGGTTGGCATAATGACCATACTGCCCACAAGCGAAACAGGAAATGCCCTTGCGACTCGAAGACCTAGCAACACCAACCCTAGAGATGTCCATAGGGACAGAGATATCCTCTAAGGGAGGTGCAGTAGGAGAGACCACTACAGTGGCTGAACGACCCTCTGACCTGCGCTCCAGCTGACGTTCGGAGGTCCGCAGGTCAATGCGGGTAGCCAGAGTCATGAGGCCCTCAAGGGTGGTTGGTACCTCACGCGACGCTAATGCGTCCTTCACGTGCGAGGCTAATCTCCTCCAGAACAGTGGAATGAGAGTCCTCTCTGACCACCCCAGTTCTGCAGCAAGTGTCCGGAAACTCACAGCATATTGACTTGAGGAGGTACGCCCCTGCTCCAAAGTCAGTAGCTGTAGGGCCGAGTCGTGAGTGACCTGAGGCCCCAGGAACACTTGTCGCAAGGACTCCAAAAACTCCTTAGAGTCCTGTACTACGGGGTCATTCCTCTCCCACAATGGTGTAGCCCACTCCAGTGCTCTATCAGAGAGCAAGGAGATGATAAACCCCACCTTCGACCTCTCTGTAGGAAACCGTGCAGCCAACAGCTCTAGATGGACTGAGCACTGGTTCACGAATCCCCTACATGCCTTGCTGTTCCCTGTAAACTTGTTGGGCAGCGAGAGATGAGGGAGGGTTGGAGTAGGCTTGGTGACTGACATCATTGCAGCCGCTTGAGCCACCACATCATCCATATCAGCAGCAAGAGCAGACTTCTCCAGAGACCTCACTCTGGCATCAAGCTGCAGCATGAACTGACGTAGCTGCTCCATCTCCGCCATGCCAGCCAGACCCTGGCGCAGTCTTACTGTTACGGGGGGACCGGCAGATTAGGACCAGGGGGTATATATCCTAATCGCCAGTCGGGGCCCACCGTGCTCCAGATGACAATGGAGCTGCTGGCACCTGAGGGTTAGGCGGAGACTATAGAGCTGGATGGCTCTGAGATAACCCAGGAACTCTGGGAACCGGTCATGTGTGTTGGGACACGTCAGACCGGACGACAACCCGATTAGCGTTTTGGTGCACCTAGCGCTACATCAACCACGTGTGCAGGAAACACGTCAGGCCGGGTGGTAACCAGGTAGCGTCGACCGGAAGACCGCCACGAAAGCACCCTGTCGGCCACGTGTGTAGGACACGTCAGGCCGAGCGGTCCTCCGATTAGCGTTTCTGGCCACCTCTCGACTGGCCACGTGTGTGTAGGACACGTCAGGCCAGATGGGTACACCAGTAGCGTTGACCGGGAAGCCGAGGAAAATAAGGAACACCCTGTTAACTCCACAGGGGTCCTGGAGTATGCTGTCCGTGCGCGTAAGGGGCACAACCGGACAGGTGGCGCAGCACGTGCGTTGTCCGTGTGCGTAGGGGACACAATCGGACAGGTGGCGCAGAAGGTGCGTTGTCCGTGTGCGTAGGGGGCACAATCAGACAGGAGGCGCAACAGGTGCGTTGTCCGTGTGCGTAGGGGGCACAATCGGACAGGAAGCACAGCAGCCGCAGCCCAGTTAACGCCACTGGGCTGCTATAGCAAGAATGGAACGTCAGGAGGGAAGCACGGCGCCTGACCCTGATGTGCCGAGCCACGAATCTTGGCGTGACAGACACCGTTCGCCTGACCCTACCTACCGCTTCCCAACATAGGCTTATGCCGCAATGAAGCTCTAACATGGAGGTGTGCTCTGACTGAGCAAATGTGAAGACTGCGCACCTCCATGTTGTCTCCAGCCCCTTTTATAACCTGGGTCCACCCCAAACCCAGGGTGGAACCACCAAGGTCCAATAGCAGAGTGTCATGTCATCAGTGACGTCACATGCGACCTATCCGGAACCGCCACGTCATTGGTGACCTCATGGCAGCCACGCCCCAAACACTTCACCAGTCATCGTCTGACGACCAATACTGAGGTGCCAGATCATAGGGGCGGGCCTCTGCGAGCCAGTCCGGAGTTGCCACGTCATCAGGACACCTGACACCCTCTGCCCTATCAGGGCCTGCCACCTCACGGACATGCTCAGTGAGGTCCTTACCGGACCTAGCCTCTGGTGCACTAAGTGCCTGAGCATGCCCTGTAGCCTGAGCAACAGGCTCACAAAGCAGACTATCAGTTTGAGCATGCTCAGTAGGCACATCCCAGAACTTAGACACAGCACGAAGTCCAAGTACCTGTGCAAAGAGGCTGTTAGGGTTAATTGTGGGAGCATGCTCAGTAGCCTGAACTGAGGACTTAGTCTCAGACATAACACAATCAGGCTGAGCATGCTCACTAGGCAAAACACCGGGCTTAAACTCTGGCTGGGGTAAATCGGCGCACGCATGCGCACTAGCCGCCTCTCCACACTTAGACGTGGTGGAAGGAACAGCCAACTGGATGACCCGAGGCACGGCCAAGAACGGCAGCCGGCGCCTGGGCGCAACAGGAACCGCAGCAGGCTGCTTGCGGCTATGGCGGCGCCGGTTCGTAACAGACTGCCTCCATTGCTGCCACCATCTTCCCCAGGAAGTGCATGAGGCGCTTCAGGGTGTGTGACTGACCTTGAAGGAGAGATTGCAACCCTGTCTGCAGTGACCGCTGTTTGTTCAGCGGAAGCATCACCATCGCTGAGAGGGTATGAAACTCCATGCCCAGATATGTCAGCGATTGGGCCGGTGTCAGATTTGACCTTGGAAAATTGATGATCCACCCGAAACACTGGAGAGTCTCCAGAGTAGCGTTGAGGCTGTGTTGGCATGCCTCCTGAGAGGGTGCCTTGACAAACAGATCGTCTAAGTAAGGGATCACCGAGTGTCCCTGAGAGTGGAGGACCGCTACTACCGTTGCCATGACCTTGGTGAAAACCCGTGGGGCTGTCGCCAGGCCGAAAGGCAGTGCCACAAACTGAAGGTGTTCGTCCCCTATGGCGAAACGCAGGAAGCGCTGATGCTCTGGTGCAATCTGCACGTGGAGAAAAGCATCTTTGATATCGATCGATGCCAGGAAATCCCCTTGGGACATTGAGGCGATGACGGAGCGGAGGGATTCCATCCGGAACCGCCTGTTTTTTTACGTGTTTGTTGATCAGTTTTAGGTCCAGGACCGGACGGAAAGACCCGTCCTTCTTTGGAACCACAAACAAGTTGGAGTAAAAACCGTGACCCGGTTGCTGAAAAGGAACCGGAACCACCACTCCTTCTGCCTTCAGAGTGCCCGCCGCCTGCATGAGAGCATCGGCTCTCTCGGGAGGCGGGGATGTTCTGAAGAATCTAATCGGAGGACGAGAGCTGAACTCTATCCTGTAACCGTGAGACAGAATGTCTCTCACCCAACGGTCTTTTACCTGTGGCAGCCAGGAGTCGCAAAAGCGGGAGAGCCTGCCACCGACCGAGGATGCGGCGTGAGGAGGCCGAAAGTCATGAGGAAGCCGCCTTGGTAGCGGTACCTCCGGCGGTCTTTTTAGGACGTCATGAATCGGAGTTCCTCTGATCCTTCTGAGGTCCTTTGGACGAGGAGAATTGGGACCTTCCCACGCCCCGAAAGGACCGAAACCTCGACTGTCCCCTCCTCTGTTGGGGTATGTTCGGTTTAGCCTGGGGTAAGGATGTGTCCTTTCCCTTGGATTGTTTTATGATTTCATCCAATCGCTCACCAAACAAGCGGTCCCAGAAAATGGCAAACTGGTCAAGCACTTTTTGGAAGCAGAATCTGCCTTCCATTCCTGCAGCCACAAGGCCCTGCGTATTGCCACCGAAGTGGCGGACGCAACCGCCGTCCGGCTCGCAGAGTCCAGGACAGCATTAATGGCGTAGGACGCAAATGCCGACGTCTGAGAGGTTAAAGACGCCACTTGCGGCGCAGACGTACATGTGACTGCGTCAATTTGCGCTTGACCCGCTGAGATTCGCTTGGAGTGCCCATACGACTGCGAATGCTGGAGCAAAAGACGCGCCGATAGCTTCATAGATGGATTTCAACCGGAGCTCCATCTGTGTCAGTGGCATCTTTGAGTGAAGCCCCATCTTCCACTGCAACTATGGATCTAGCCGCCAGTCTGGAGATTGGGGGATCCACCTTGGGACACTGAGCCCAGCCCTTGACAACGTCAGAGGAGAAGGGTAACGTGTATCCTTAAGGTGCTTGGAAAAACGCTTATGGACAAGCTCGGTGTTTCTGGACTGCCTCCCTGAAGTCAGAGTGGTCCAGAAACGTACTCAATGTACGCTTGGGGTACCTGAAACGGAATCTCTCCTGCTGAAAAGCTGACTCCTCAGCCGTTGGGGCTGAGGGAGAAATACCCAACATTTGATTAATGGACGCTATAAGATCATTCACCATGGCGTCACCATCAGGTGTATCCAGGTTGAGAGCGGCCTCAGGATCAGAATCCTGATCAGCTACCTCCGCTTCATCATACAGAGAGTTGCTGAGACCCTGAACAATGTGATGATGTCCAGGGAAGCTCCCAGCGAGCTCGCTTAGGAGGTCTGGGACTACGGTCCGTGTCAGAGCCTTCACCCTGGGACCTATGAGACACCCCGGGAGCACATTGTTGGTCCAACGGGGGGGACCAGGGTGCAAGATTCAACAGTGCCCATGGTCTGAGATACCGGTCTGGACTGCAAGGTTTTGAGCATCCCAGCCATAGTCTCAGAAAGTCTATCAGCAAAAACTGCCAACTTCGTCCCCGTCACCTGGACAGTGTTAACAGGTGGGTCTCCCTGGGCCACCATTAGCAGAGGCTCCGGCTTAGTAAGTGCTACAGGGGCCGTGCATTGCACACAATGAGGGTCTGTGGAACCTGCCGGTAGTATAGCCGTACATGCGGTACAGGCAGCATAGTAAACCTGTGCTTTGGCACCCTTGCTTTTCGGGGACAACATGCTGTTATCTCCTCTGAGCAATCCAGGAGGGTATATAGCCAAAAATCAATAGTGCGACCGTACAGTGCAATGTATAGCATAAAAGCATATAAATATATATGTACACTTCGGCACTAGTGGGGTCAGCACCTCAGGTGCTGCTTATGTGATCACCAGAATCCCTGTCTGGGACCCCCAGAGCTTGTCTCCCCTCTCCAGCAACAGAAAAGCTGACAGGAATGGCTGCCGGCGTCCTGTGGAGAGGAGGGGGCCGTGGGCGTGCCCTAGAAAGTGCGGGAATCCGGCGTCCCCATTGTGCTCAGTGAGAGGGGTGGAGTATGCAAAGCATGCTCCAGCTCTCAGCGCTGACGTCCTGTGCAGCGTCACGCCCTTCCCCTGACTGGCAGGCCTGTGGGCGGGAAACAGTGAGACTAGGCCGCAAAAGCCGGGGACTAAAGTGATAAGCGCGGCCGGCGTATAAGCGCGGTCGGCGCGGAAGTCCCCGGCGCACTAACAGTCCCAGCCGCGCCGCAGTGTAAAAATGGCAGCGGCGGTCAGCGCGGCAGTCCCCAGTAAACTAACACACCCAGCTACGCTGCAGTGTGTAATGGCACAAGCGCGGTCAGTGCCGCCGTCCCCGGTGCACTAACACACCCAGCAGTGCTGCAGTGTGTCTGTGCGCGGTCCCCATGGGGACACAGAGTACCTCAAAGTAGCAGGGCCCTGTCCCTGACGATACTCGGCTCCTTGTCCAGCAGAATCCCCAGGGGCTGTGGATGGAGCACGGTCTCAGTGCCTGGAGACCGATTAGGATCCCACTTCACCCAGAGCCCTAAGGGGGATGGGGAAGGAAAACAGCATGTGGGCTCCAGCCTCCGTACCCGCAATGGGTACCTCAACCTTAACAACACCGCCGACAAGAGTGGGGTGAGAAGGGAGCATGCTGGGGGCCCTTTAGTATGGGCCCTCTTTTCTTCCATCCGACATAGTCAGCAGCTGCTGCTGACTAAACAGTGGAGCTATGCGTGCATGTGTGCCTCCTTCGCACAAAGCATTAGAACTGAGGAGCCCGTGATGCACGGGAGGGTGTATAGGCAGAAGGGGAGGGGCTTTACACTTTTAAGTGTAATACTTTGTGTGGCCTCCGGAGGCAGAAGCTATACACCCAATTGTCTGGGTCTCCCAATGGAGCGACAAAGAAAAAAACAATTAAAAAGCACATAGCTAAGAGAAGTACAACTTGTGTGTACAATAATACTACACCTAAGCCTCACCTTCTCTCATAATTTATAAAATTATAGAGCTCACTTGAACCCTGTTAGCAATCTATACAATGAAATAAGTACCAATGAAAAAGATACATGCATAGATCAAACCGAAAAAAAAGACTGTTCAGTGATAAATACAGAAATTAATTTAAATAAAGGTATAATACCCCATAACTGCGCCATCCATGCCAAAGCAGTGCGGACATGAAACAGATGACCGTACATATACAACTTGAAAAAGTCATGGATGACCCTGGGTAACCAATGAGTCAAAGTTGAAACAATGTAAGGGGTGAGGAAAGAACCTACGCATATCGCCACATGAAAAAAGTGGCTTCCTCAGGGAAAAGTGTCACTTTTCCCAGAGGAAGCCACTTTTTTCACGTGGCGATACGCGTTTAGTTATGGGGTATTATACCTTTATTTACATTCAGGTACCTTTTATAGATGATGTTGTCGCTGATTGGAGTCGCTTCTTTCGTTTCTTCATGTTGCCCAGACGCCATGATTACTTTTCACATCCACAGCTCGTCTCTGCAGTCTTCCATCTTCTCCGTTCTTTTGCAGCACATTCTGGTACGATACCCTTAAAAATAGCAGAAAGATTATAATACAGCTGTATAAAAATATCTTCCCTACACTGTGCCTCAAAATAAATAATTGCCCCTCTCTTTGTTCTTTGCACAAAATATGATCCACACACTTTCCCTCTTATGGTAAATGCCCTCCACACTGCCTTCTCCTTTCCACACAGAGCCCACTCATACTGTCCTCACACTGTGTCCCCATTTACTGCCCAGCCTTTATACTGTGCCTACTCATCACACTCCCCGCTCCTCACGATGGCCTCATACTGTACCCACAAGCTATCTCCTCTCCATACCACCACATTCAACACTACCTCTATTCTGTGCCCCTTCCCCATACTATGTCTGTATACATTGCCCCCTCGCTCCCCATACTGTGTCTGCACCAATCCTGTCCACTTGCTCCTCATACCATGTCCTAAAATTTGCCCTCTTGCTTTTTGCTTTTGATTTTCTTTCCCCAGTTTGCTCCCCATACTATGTGTGCGTACATCACCCCTTACCCTCGCTTCCCATACTGTGTCAATAGATATTTCTGGCTCCCCATCCTCTCTCCCTCATGCTATGTTCATAGATACTTCCCCCTCCCCATCCTCTCCCATGCTGTGTCTACACTGTGTGTAGAATTATTAGGCAAGTTGTACTTTAGAGGAATTTTTTTTATTATTGATCAACAACTATGTTCTCAATCAACCCAAAAGACTCGTAAATATCAAATCTTAATATTTTTGGAAGTTGGAGTGGTATTTTTTTTAGATTTGGCTATCTTAGGAGGATATCTGTTTTTGCAGGTAACTATTACTATGCAGACTTATTAGGCAACTTAATAAAAACCAAATATATTCCCATCTCACTTTTCACCACATAAACCAATATATCTGCACAAAATGTAGAAATAAACATTTCTGACATGCAAAAACAAAACAAAAAAAAGTTATTTCTTTATGATGACACTCAACAGCCTACAATCTATAGATTCTGTCAGTTGCTTGATCTGTTTACAATCAACATTGCATGCAGCAGCCACCACAGCCTCCCAGACACTGTTCCGAGAGGTGTACTGTTTTCTGTCTCTGAAGATCTCACATTTTATGAGGGACCACAGGTTCTCAATGGGGTACAGATCAGGTTAACATTGTCATTATTTTTTCATCTTTTAGACCTTTACTGGCCAGCCACGCTGTGGAGTAGTTGGATGCATGTGATGAAGCATTGTCCTGCATGAAAATCATGTTTGTCTTGAACGATACCGACTTCTTCCTGTACCACTGCTTGAAGAAGTTGTCGTCCAGAAACTGGCAGTAGGTCTAGGAGTTGAGCTTCACTCCATCCTCAACCTGAAAAGGTCCCACAAGTTCATCTTTGATGATACCAGCCCATACCAGTACCCCACCTCCATTTTGCTGGCGTCTGAGTCGGAGTGGAGCTCTCTGCCCTTTACTGATCCAGCCTCTGGCCCATCAAGAGTTAGGGCGGCTTTGCACGTTGCAACATCGCACGTGCAATGTCGGTGGGGTCAAATCGAAAGTGACTCACTTCCGGCGTCACTTTCGACATCGTTGTGTGTAAAGCCTAGATGATACGATTAATGAGCGCAAAAGCGTCGTTATCGTATCATCGGTGCAGGCTCCGACTTTTTCATAATTGCGATGCCGCGACAGGTACGATGCTGTTCCTCCTTCCTGCGGCAGCACACATCGCTGTGTGTTACGCCGCAGGAGCGAGGAACATCACCTTACCTGCCGCCGGCGGCTCTACGGAAGGAAGGAGGTGGGCGGGATGTTTACATCCTGCTCATCTCCGCCCCTCCGCCGCTATTGGCTGCCTGCCGTGTGATGTCACTATGACGCCTCACAACCCGCCCCCTTAGGAAGGAGGCGGGTCGCCGGCAAGAGCGACAGTCGCAGGGCAGGTGAGTGCATGTGAAGCTGGCATAGCGATAATTTTCGCTACGCAAGCAATCACAAGATATCGTACCTGCGACGGGGGTAGGGACTATCGCGTGCGACATCGCAGCATCGGCTTGCGATGTCGCAACGTGCAACGCCCGCCTTACTCTCATTTCATCAGTCCATAAAACCTTTGAAAAATCAGTCTTAAGATATTTCTTGGCCCAGTGTTGACGTTTCATCTTATGTTTCTTGTACAAAGGTGGTCATTTTTCAGCCTTTCTTACCTTGGCCATGTCCCTGAGTATGGCATACCTTGTGATTTTGAGACTCCAGTAACGTTGCAGCTCTGAAATATGGCCAAACTGGTGGCAAATGGCATCTTGGCAGCTTCACGCTTGATTTTCCTCAATTCATGGGCAGTTATTTTGCGCCTTTTTTGCGCAACACGCTTCTTGCGACTCCGTTGGCTACTTGCCATGAAACGCTTGATTGTTCGATGATCACGCTTCAAAAGTTTGGCAATTTCAAGACTGCTGCATCCCACTGCAAGACATCTCACAATTTTGGACTTTTCAGAGCCTGTCAAATCTCTTTTCTGACCCATTTTGACAAAGGAAAGGAAGTTGCCTAATAATTAGGCTCACCTTATATAGGGTGTTGATGTCCTTATACCACACCCCTCCTCATTACAGAGATGTACATCACCTGATTTACTTAATTGGTAGTTGGCTCTCAAGCCTATACAGCTTGGAGTAAGACAGCATGTATAAAAAGTATCATGTGATCAAAATACTCATTTGTCTAATAATTCTGCATACAGTGTATAACTAATTTCCCCTCCCCACCCACTTTCCCCTCATACTGTGTCAATAGATACTTTTCCCTCCCCCATACTATGTCCATAGATTATTCCCCCTCTCCATCCTCTCTACAACAATACTGTGTCAATAGATACTTCCCCCTCCTCACCTTCTCTCCCTCCATACTGCGTCCGTACATACTTCCTCCCCCTCACCCCATACTGTTACTCTTTGGTGTCTTCACCTCCAATGGAGCACTTTGCCAGGGTTGAGCCTAGAATGTACGGGCTCCTTCCAGGTTAGTGAGCGTGACTTGCTTGGCTGGTGGGCATGGCGATGTTTCCTCTCGTCCACCATAATTATGTAAGTGGGGGGCCCCCATCTGGGAGTCTTATCCCCAGACCACCGCATTTATTATAAACAACTCCATGCCCTCGTGGACTTAGAAAAATAATGTTTATTCTGGCTGGAAACATCAGACTGTATTTTTAACATGCCCCTATCATGTGATAGAGGCATGTTGAAATGATGTCATACCTGGAAGGAGCACGTACACTCTAGCATCTACCTTTATAACTAGCATTGTCTGCTGCGTCTGCGGCGCTGAAGAGTGACGTCAGCAGTGTGATCAGCTGACCTGATCACACTACAGATGTCGCTCTGACCCGGAAGTGGCGGCGGTCACCACTTCAACAATTGTCCTCACATCTGAAAGATACGAGGACAATTGATCAGTGGGAGCTGCGCACCGCACCGCACTTTCTCTGAGTCCCGGCTGACAACTGGGAGTCAGAATAGCTGGCTCCCACTACAGGGCGCTAAAACGCAGGCACTGGGGAGACCCTGAGACCGCTGCATCAGGTGGCCTAACAGCGCCCCCTGACAGTTGCGCCCGGGGCACATGCCCTACCTGCCCCCCGCCCCTAGATACGCCTCTGATCCTGCTATAGTAAACTATTGCAGCCTATTCTAATCTCTAGCCTTTAAAGAGAACCTGTAAGCAGGATATAGTAGTATAAAGGAAAGGCATGACCATAATGACGCTGTTATACTAATTAATGATAACCTTAGATGAAAAAAAAATGATCTATGGTTGTTGTTTAATTAGCATCTCAAGTTTTCTTCTAATGACAGCTCTGTGCATTTATGCGTGACTAGAGGTAGGGTCTTTTGCTCCTCCCCTGGCCTCCTGTGTGTGGTTATTCAGTGATCTGATTATTCCATGACCTATCTCCTTTTGTACATTTTGTGCCGCTGCTGTGAGTGACGCATGCGCAGTGTGATTCCACAGCAGGTCTTCAGTAAAATGGCGCTGAAGGCGGCGCATACTCACATAGAGATCTTGGTTCAATGACATTTTCATTAAAGTGAACCTGTCAGGTGCAATATGTGTGTCGCCCTGGGCAAGCCAGGGGACACAGGTCACACACCACCACACCCCACACTCCAGGTAGGCACATCACAGCTAACCTACAAATCCTTGTTGCCTTCCTCCAGGAGTCTGATGATGCACACCAGGGGGTGGGCCAGGCGGTTGGCTCCGCCCACCAAGGAGCTCACAGCTCTGGAGGCAGGAAGAAACCAGGCAGATGAGTCCAGGAGGAGGAAGTGGAAGGAGTAACAGCAGATTAGCCCAGGCAGGGCTTGAGTGCAGACAGCTCAGGGAGGAGCAGGAGTGAGGAGCTAAGTAGAGGAGTTAAGAAAGTGAAAGTGAAAGTAGTAAAGGAGAAAAGCAAGTAAAGTGACAGAAGAGAAAGACAGCCTGAAGGGTCCAGCTTTGTGGAGGGCCAGAACAGCAAGGTCAGTAACGGCGGTGACTGTCTGGAGGGGGACCGTTTGGAAGTTCCTGGAAGGACCCCGTTGGCTGTGTGCCCGGTGGTCTGGAGCAGTGTTCCGAAGGACAGTCAGCACCAGGGCAGGGGCCTCTCGGACCCCGGCAAGGCTAGGAGTCGCCAGATTTGCCAAATCCGTCAGTGACGGGGACGCAGATCCCCCAACAACCAAGTCCCGATTGAAGGCAACAGCCCAACCCGTATTGGAGAGACACCGCCACCGCCACGGCACCAGTTTCTCAGGGCCAGCGCCTGCGGGCAAAGTGTAGAGCTCCTCCGGACCAGATTGCAGTCGGGGAGCGGGTAACCGGAGGGAATCCACCGCTACCATCAGTCAACATAGGTGCAAGGAAGAGAGACATCACCGTCACCTACCGGGAGTGCAGGTGCAGCCGTCTGTGGGACCGTCCTACCAGCCGTTGGTTTACCGTACAAACTGTGTCCGTGTGTCAGGCTGAGTGAGTACCACAGTGCCGCAAGGCACAGCGCTGCCCCCGCGTCCCTGCGCCCACCGGGCCCTACACTTTACATCCCATCACTGGGCCCCGGGATCACCAACCCCTACCCACGGAGGGGCAACACAACACCTGGCTGCTCCGCATCACCATCCCCGGGACCCCCATATTGAGCAGCGGTGGTGCAATCACCACAACCGTGGGTGGCGTCACGAACTATAACAATCCCCACATCCAACTACAAACACCCCCTTTCACTCACGGGCGAGGAGTGTCGCTCGAGAAACCCCGGGATCCGGCCCACAGCTCGAGCCACCAGGAGCAGCTGCCGGACCCGAGCAGAAGGGGTGAGCGCGGTGTGCTGACACCCTCCTCCCCGCCCGCGACATATGCACCCAGAGCCTCGAGCAGTTCTGGGTGCATATTCCTAATCCCTGCCTAACTGTCCGTATATACACTAGCATAGCTAAAGAGATCTTTAGAAAAAGTATTTCTAAAGATCTTTTACCGTATGCTAATGAGCGCAGGGACTAGTCACAAGGTCATTACTTCCCCGACTAGTCCGCCCTCTTACCATGGTAGCAGGCCCACAGGGGCATACTAACATGCTACTCAAAGCAGTATCATCAGTGGTGAGGCACGTACTTGTGTTCGCTGTGTTTACTGTTCAGAAGTCCCGTCATTTCTGGTCATGCGCAGTATGACGCCGGGTATACATGCTTCGGCGAGGTCTAGTGCGCATGACCGGAAGTGCCGGGGACTTCTGAACAGCGGACACAGGTACGCGCATCACCGCTGGTGATGCTCCACTGAGTAGCATGTTAGTACACCCCTGTGGGCGTGTAACCATGCTAAGAGGGCAGAGTAGTCGGGGAAGTAACGCCGCTGGCTTCATTACCATATTATAAAGGATCTTTAAAAATACTTTTTCTGAAGATCCCTATATCTATATTAGTGTATACAGGGACGGTCAGACAGGGATTAGCAATATGCATCCAGAACTGCTCGTGGTCCTGGGAGCATATGGCACCTGACAGGTTCCTTTTAAGCTGAAAAGGAAGGAAGTCACTGAATAATTTGTGACCTGTCATAGATGCACAGGAGGCAAGCGGGATGACCAGAAGACCCCACCCACAGTCCCGTCCAAATACACTGAGCTGTCAGCAGGGCTGTGGAGTCAGTAAGCCAAAGCTTCGACTCCGACTCAGACTCCTCAATTTCCCTTGCACCGACTCCGACTCCCACATATATTGCTTATAGTTAAGTGAAAAATTATTGTAGTACAATGTGAACATCAGACATTTAATCATTTTTATGATTCAATAATCAAGATATTTTGATAGGACATAAGATATATTTATTGGAATACAACTTTAGAACCCAAAAAACTGTAATAAATTGTAAATATGTTATGCAATATGTAATATACAGTAGATTACATATATATCTTGTGTGTGCATGTATAATATATATATATATATATATATATATATATATATATATATATATATATTACTAGCTGTACTACCCGGCTTCGCCCGGGTTAATAACTGCTGTTAACAAAATAAAATGTATTAACAAAAAAAATGTATTCTGCACACAAAAACCACAAAACAAATAGAGAGAAATGTAATTGTTAAATTGTTGCCTGTATTAACCAATCAGAGCTCAGATTAATTAACTGTACCAAAATAGAAGCTAAGCTGTGATTGGTTGCTATTGGCAGCCTGATAAATCCCCAGGCAACAGAAAGCCCTCCCCCTGAAAGTATATATTAGCTCACACATACACATAATAGACAGGTCATGTGACTGACAGCTGCCGTATTTCCTATATGGTACATTTGTTGTTCTTGTAGTTTGGCTGCTTACAGTTAGGTCCAGAAATATTTGGACAGTGACACAAGTTTTGTTATTTTAGCTGTTTACAAAAACATGTTCAGAAATACAATTATATATATAATATGGGCTGAAAGTGCACACTCCCAGCTGCAATATGAGAGTATTCACATCCAAATCGGAGAAAGGGTTTAGGAATCATAGCTCTGTAATGCATAGCCTCCTCTTTTTCAAGGGACCAAAAGTAATTGGACAAGGGACTCTAAGGGCTGCAATTAACTCTGAAGGCGTCTCCCTCGTTAACCTGTAATCAATGAAGTAGTTTAAAGGTCTGGGGTTGATTACAGGTGTGTGGTTTTGCATTTGGAAGCTGTTGCTGTGACCAGACAACATGCGGTCTAAGGAACTCTCAATTGAGGTAAAGCAGAACATCCTGAGGCTGAAAAAAAAGAAAAAATCCATCAGAGAGATAGCAGACATGCTTGGAGTAGCAAAATCAACAGTCGGGTACATTCTGAGAAAAAAGGAATTGACTGGTGAGCTTGGGAACTCAAAAAGGCCTGGGCGTCCACGGATGACAACAGTGGTGGATGATCGCCGCATACTTTCTTTGGTGAAGAAGAACCCGTTCACAACATCAACTGAAGTCCAGTGAAGTAGGTGTATCTGTCTCTAAGTCAACAGTAAAGAGAAGACTCCATGAAAGTAAATACAAAGGGTTCACATCTAGATGCAAACCATTCATCAATTCCAAAAATAGACAGGCCAGAGTTAAATTTGCTGAAAAACACCTCAAGAAGCCAGCTCAGTTCTGGAAAAGTATTCTATGGACAGATGAGACAAAGATCAACCTGTACCAGAATGATGGGAAGAAAAAAGTTTGGAGAAGAAAGGGAACGGCACATGATCCAAGGCACACCACATCCTCTGTAAGACATGGTGGAGGCAACGTGATGGCATGGGCATGCATGGCTTTCAATGGCACTGGGTCACTTGTGTTTATTGATGACATAACAGCAGACAAGAGTAGCCGGATGAATTCTGAAGTGTACCGGGATATACTTTCAGCCCAGATTCAGCCAAATGCCGCAAAGTTGATCGGACGGCGCTTCATAGTACAGATGGACAAAGACCCCAAGCATACAGCCAAAGCTACCCAGGAGTTCATGAGTGCAAAAAAGTGGAACATTCTGCAATGGCCAAGTCAATCACCAGATCTTAACCCAATTGAGCATGCATTTCACTTGCTCAAATCCAGACTTAAGACGGAAAGACCCACAAACAAGCAAGACCTGAAGGCTGCGGCTGTAAAGGCCTGGCAAAGCATTAAGAAGGAGGAAACCCAGCGTTTGGTGATGTCCATGGGTTCCAGACTTAAGGCAGTGATTGCCTCCAAAGGATTCGCAACAAAATATTGAAAATAAAAATATTTTGTTTGGGTTTGGTTTATTTGTCCAATTACATTTGACCTCCTAAAATGTGGAGTGTTTGTAAAGAAATGTGTACAATTCCTACAATTTCTATCAGATATTTTTGTTCAAACCTTCAAATTAAACGTTACAATCTGCACTTGAATTCTGTTGTAGAGGTTTCATTTCAAACCCAATGTGGTGGCATGCAGAGCCCAACTCGCGAAAATTGTGTCACTGTCCAAATATTTCTGGACCTAACTGTATTAATCAGATTTTTATTTTTGAAGGATAATAGCAGACTTGTGTGTGTTTTAGGGCGATTACGTGGCGAGGTTGGTTTATGTGTGGTAAATGTGTGCTGAGGGTGGTATATGTGTTCAAGCACGTGGTAGTGTGTGGCGCATTTTGTGTGTGTGTTCATATCCCCAAGTGTGGTGAGTATCCTATGTCGGGGCCCCACCTTAGCAACTGTACGGTATATACTCTTTGGCGCCATCGCTCTCATTCTTTAAGTCCCCCTTGTTCACATCTGGCAGCTCTCAATTTGCCCCCAACACTTTTCGTTTCACTTTTTCCCCATTATGTAGATAGGGGCAAAATTGATTGATAAATTGGAACGCGCGGGGTTAACATTTCGCCTCACAACATAGCACCCAGCGCTGCCCGTGATAGTAACTGTCTCTCTGTTTCTCTCCCATTCTCTGTCTGTCGCCTCCTCTGTGTATATCTCTCTGTCTCTCTCTATCTCTGTCTGTCTGTCTCTTTCTCCGTCTGTCTCAATCTCTTTCTCCGTCTGTCTCAATCTCTTTCCCTGTCTGTCTATCTCTTTCCCTGTCTATCTATATCTGTCACTTTCCCTGTCTGTCACTCTCACTCTTTTTCCCTGTCAGTCTGTCTCTTTGTCTGTTTCTGTCTCTTTGTGTCTGTCTCTTACCCTGTCTATGTCTGTTTCTTACCCTGCCTGTGTCTGCCTCTTTTCCTGTCTGTGTCTGTCTCTTTCCCTGGCTGCATTGTGACACGCCAACATTCCATATAAGGGCGTGGCCGCGCATTCTTCTGAAGTTCTGGCTGTAATTGAGGCAGGTTTTTTGGTGAATAACTGTAAAGAGCGGGGTTAAAATTTCCCCTCAAAACATAGCCTATGACGCTCTCGGGGTCCAGAAGTGTGAGTGTGCAAAATTTTGTGGCTGTAGCTGCAACGGTGCAGATGCCAATCCCGGACATACATACACATACACACATTCAGCTTTATATTATTATATATAATATATATATATATATATATATATATATATATATATATATAATCTCTATCTATCTATCTATATATATATATCTGTTAGGGCCAGGTGGACGGGCAGACCCAGAAGGTGGATCCACTGGGCCGAACTCCTTGATGAAGGCAAGGGGTCCGGTAGCCGAGGCACTACGGGTAGCAGGACAGTCCGTGTACAAGAGTAGAATGCAGAAGTCCCTGGGACCACGGAGTCACTGATGGTAGTCCGGGTGACGGAGCTCAGGTTCGGAGGCCGAGATGTTGTCAGGCGGAGTCCGGAACCGATGGAGCGTGAGGACGGGTCACCACAGGGGTCAGGGATGGTACGGACTGACAGGATGGCAGATAGTCAGCGTTCGGGAATGAGCAGGACCGGATGGCGAGGCAGGATCGGCTCTAGAAGAGAGAGAGGTGAGTATATCACAGGGACAAGGAGACCTGACTCCTAGCTTGGGAAACACGAAGAACAGGCCCCGCCCACTTGGACACTAAACCCCTTTATACCCTGTACCTGTGTGCTCAATTTCCTGTCAGTGGACGCTGGCCCTTTAAGAAAGGGTCAGTGACCGCGCGCGCGCCCTAATGCGCATGCGCGCGGCCCGGGTGCCAGAAGCCAGGGCAGGGAGCGGTGAGCAGGAAGCAGGGAAGCCGGGCTGGGGCTGTGTAGCCGACGGGCGCCTGGAACGGGGACCGGACCGCCTGTAGACCGCAGGCAATGGAGGCTGGAGACCGGGGAGAGAAGCAGGGAAGCCGGGGAGCGTGGCAGGTGAGCCGGGGAGCAGAGCAGGGGACCCGGAGAGCGTGACAGTACCCCCCCCCCACGCCCCCCTCCCCGCAACCGGGACAGGAAGGCACGGATCAGAGGAGTACCCACATTCTCCCGGGGCTCCCAAGATCTATCCTCAGGACCATACCGTGCCCAGTCTACCAGGAAGAACTGTCGGCCCCGTACGGTTTTCACGGCCACGATATCCCTTACCGCATAGATGTCGTCATCGGCAATAGGAGGAGGAGCCGAACTGGCAGCAGCGGAGAAGGGACCAAGGACAACCGGCTTGAGCAGGGAGACGTGGAAGGAGTTGGGTATCCTCATCGTGGCCGGGAGCTGTAGCTTGTAGGAGACCTCATTGATCTTGCTGAGGACTTTAAACGGCCTGATGTAGCGAGGACCCAGCTTGTAGGATGGTAGCTTCAATCGGACGTACTTGGAAGCAAGCCAGACGAGATCTCCTGGAGAGAAACACGGAGGGTCCAGACGCCTCTTGTCTGCGTGTCTCTTCATCCGCAGGGAAGCACGTCCAAGGGACGCCTTGACAGAGTCCCAAATGGTTGCAAAGTCACGGGCTACAGCATCAGCAGCAGGGACATCCGTGGAAGAGGATACCGGTAATGGGACGGAAGGCTGAAGTCCGTAGACGACATGGAAGGGAGAGCTGGAGGAGGACTCACTGACGTGGTGGTTATGGGAGAATTCAGCCCAAGGAAGAAGCGTGGACCAGTCGTCATGATGGGCGTTGACGTAGTGACGTAAGAAGGAGGTCAAGATCTGATTGACTCGTTCCACTTGGCCATTCGACTGAGGATGGTAGGCTGAAGAAAAGTCCAGAGTCACTCCCAGATGTTTGCAGAGAGCCCTCCAGAAGCGGGAGGTGAACTGAGTTCCTCTGTCGGACACAATGTGTGATGGAAAGCCATGCAAGCGGAAGATGTGTTGTATATAGGCGTCAGCGAGTTCCTGGGCAGAGGGCAGTCCAGCCATAGGGACGAAATGAGCCATTTTGGAGAACCGATCCACCACGACCCATATGACTGTGTGTCCGGAGGACAGGGGCAAGTCCGTAATAAAGTCCATCGCAATGTGTTGCCACGGAACTGAGGGTATAGGCAGAGGCAGAAGACGGCCATATGGCAGATGTTTGGGCGTCTTGTTCCTGGCACAAGAGGAGCAGGCTGAGACAAAAGAAGCGACGTCCGTGCAAAGGGATGGCCACCAGTAATGACGTACAATCGTACTCCATGTTCTCTTCTGACCAGCATGGACGGCTGTTTTAGAGGCATGGCCCCAATGCAACACTTTTTGCCTGTCAGTCTCAGAGACATAGGTCTTCCCGGGCGGTATCTGGGCCAGGGTGACAGGGGCCACCGGAATGATCTTACTAGGACAGATGATGGGCTGGGATGTCTCCTCCTCCTGTTCCATGGGCAGGAATGACCTGGACAAGGCATCTGCGCGTACATTCTTGTCTGCAGGTCGGAAATGGAGCTGGAAGTCGAACCTGGCAAAGAACAAGGACCACCTGGCTTGCCGTGGGTTCAGTCGCTGAGCGGACCGCAGGTATTCCAGGTTTTTGTGGTCCGTGTAAATGATCACGGGGTACACTGCTCCCTCTAGAAGGTAGCGCCATTCCTCCAGAGCCAGTTTGACTGCCAATAGCTCTCGGTCCCCGATGGTGTAGTTGCGTTCAGGCGCTGAGAAGCTCTTGGAGAAGAAACCGCAAGTCACCATCTTCCCGGAGGAGGACTTCTGCATGAGCACTGCTCCGGCTCCCGAGGAGGAGGCATCCACCTCCAAGGTGAACTGTCGGTTTAACTCCGGACGGTGGAGCACAGGGGAGGAGGCAAATGCCCGCTTCAGAGAGCCAAACGCGGCGTCGGCCGCAGGTGACCAGTCCTTTGGATTAGCCCCCTTCTTGGTCAAGGCGGAGAGAGGAGCAGTCAGAGCCGAGAAGTGAGGGATGAACTGGCGGTAATAGTTTGCGAATCCCAGAAAGCGTTGGATTGCCTTCAGTCCAGAAGGAGGAGGCCAGTTGAGAATGGAAGAGACCTTCTTCGGATCCATCTGCAGTCCGGTATCGGAGATGACGTAACCCAGGAAGGGAAGAGAAGACTGCTCGAAGACACACTTCTCGTACTTGGCGTACAGACGATTTTCCCTCAGTCGTTGTAGTACCAGCTGCACGTTTTCTCTGTGGGTCTGGAGGTCCGGAGAAAAGACCAGGATGTCATCAAGATACACCACCACACAGATGTAGAGAAGGTCCCGGAACACGTCGTTCACCAATTCCTGAAAGACTGCTGGTGCGTTACACAGGCCGAAGGGCATCACACAGTATTCATAGTGCCCATCGCGAGTATTGAACGCGGTCTTCCATTCGTCCCCAGAGCGGATGCGGACCAGGTTGTAGGCACCCCGAAGATCCAATTTGGTGAACACACGAGCTCCTCTAAGCCGATCAAATAATTCGGGGATGAGCGGCAGGGGGTACTTATTTTTCACAGTGATTAGGTTCAATCCCCGGTAGTCTATGCATGGGCGTAGGTCGCCTTCTTTCTTCTTAACGAAGAAGAAGCCTGCTCCAGCAGGAGAGGAAGATCTCCGAATGAATCCCCTTGCCAGGTTCTCTGTGATGTAGGTAGACATGGCCCTTGTTTCGGCAGGAGACAGCGGATATATCCGTCCTCGAGGTGGTGTAGTTCCCGGGAGCAGGTCGATGGCACAATCGTAAGGACGATGTGGCGGAAGTACCTCAGATTCCTTTTTGTCAAAGACGTCCGCGAAGGACAAATAGGCCGAGGGCAGTCCCGGTAGGGACTCTGGAGCCGGAGGTCGTCGGATGGGTTGTATGATCTTCAGACAGTTCTCGTGGCAAGAGGAGCCCCATCGGGTGATTTCACCAGTGCCCCAGCTGACTGACGGTTCGTGTGTCCGTAACCAGGGGAGTCCCAGCAGGATTTGATGGGACATGTGTGGGAGGACGTAGAGAGCGATGTTCTCGGTGTGCAGGGCACCGATACGCAGTTCGACCGGTCTGGTGATCCATGAGATTGTGTCAGAGAGGGGTCTCCCATCCACAGAGGCAATCACGAGGGGTTTGTCGAGTGGAGTAACAGGCACCTGGTACTTGTCCACCGTGGCCTGCTGGATGAAATTGCCTGCTGCCCCAGAATCGAGGTACGCCTCGGCCGTGAACCGCGTCTCTCCCGTTGCCACTTGTACAGTCCACATAACCGGGTCTGAGAGAGTCCCAGCACCTAGGGTGGCCTCTCCTACCAACCCTAGGCTTTGGAGTTTCCCGGCCTCTCTGGACAGGAGCGTAGAAGGTGTGTGCCTTCTCCGCAGTAGAAGCAGAGGCCCTTGGCGAGCCGCTCTGCTCGGCGTTGTTCAGACTGCCGCACACGGTCGATCTGCATGGGCTCGTGGACGGAGACACCAGATGCCGTTGACTGAAGTACGGCGGGCTTCTGCGGAGGAGAGGAATGCCGTATCGGACGTGTCTCACGGGACACGCTCCTGAAAGCGAATGTCCACTCGAGTCGCTAGGGTAATCAGGGCATCCAAGGTGGACGGTACGTCACGACCAGCCAGCTCATCTTTAATTGGACCCGAGAGTCCTTCCCAGAAGGCGGCGGTTAGAGCCTCATTGTTCCACCCGAGTTCCGAAGCCAAGGTGCGAAAACGGATGGCATATTGACCCACCGTCAGAGTCCCCTGACGTAACCGGAGAAGAGATGAGGCAGATGCGGAGGCGCGTCCGGGCTCGTCAAAGGTGCCACGAAATGCCTGCAGGAACTCCTGGATGTTCGTGGTCAAAGGGTCCTCCTTTTCCCACAAGGGGTTCATCCACGCCAGTGCCTCACCCTCTAGATGGGACATCATGAACGCGACCTTGGCTTGGTCGGAGGCAAACAAATGCGGCAGCTGCGTGAAATGGAGGGAGCATTAGTTTATGAATCCCCTGCAGGTCTTGGGATCTCCGGCGTACCGGGGTGGTGAGGCCAAACGAAGTCTGGAAGCATCCGAAGAGGCTGCCACGGGAGCTGAAGCCGTGGATTGTCTAGTGGAAGCCCGAGATGCTGAAGATGTAACCGACGCTTGCAGCGTGTTCAGGCGGGCGTCCACAGAAGACATAAAGTTCAGCATGCGGGTCTGAGTCTCACGCTGGCGTGTGAGTTCCTCCGGCAAGGCCGCTAGTGCTTCGGCGGGATCCATGGCCTGTTCTTACTGTTAGGGCCAGGTGGACGGGCAGACCCAGGAGGTGGATCCACTGGGCCGAACTCCTTGATGAAGGCAAGGGGTCCGGTAGCCGAGGCACTACGGGTAGCAGGACAGTCCGTGTACAAGAGTAGAATGCAGAAGTCCCTGGGACCACGGAGTCACTGATGGTAGTCCGGGTGACGGAGCTCAGGTTCGGAGGCCGAGATGTTGTCAGGCGGAGTCCGGAACCGATGGAGCGTGAGGACGGGTCACCACAGGGGTCAGGAATGGTACGGACTGACAGGATGGCAGATAGTCAGCGTTCGGGAATCAGCAGGACCGGATGGCGAGGCAGGATCGGCTCTAGAAGAGAGAGAGGTGAGTATATCACAGGGACAAGGAGACCTGACTCCTAGCTTGGGAAACACGAAGAACAGGCCCCGCCCACTTGGACACTAAACCCCTTTATACCCTGTACCTGTGTGCTCAATTTCCTGTCAGTGGACGCTGGCCCTTTAAGAATGGGTCAGTGACCGCGCGCGCGCCCTAATGCGCATGCGCGCGGCCCGGGTGCCAGAAGCCAGGGCAGGGAGCGGTGAGCAGGAAGCAGGGGAGCCGGGCTGGGGCTGTGTAGCCAACGGGCGCCGGGAACGGGGACCGGACCGCCTGGAGACCGCAGGCAATGGAGGCTGGAGACCGGGGAGAGAAGCAGGGAAGCCGGGGAGCGTGGCAGGTGAGCCGGGGAGCAGAGCAGGGGACCCGGAAAGCGTGACAATATATATATATATATATATATATATATATGTATGTATTAGTACAGACCATAAGTTTGGACACACCTTCTCATCTCTAGAAAAACTGTTAAGAGGAGACTTTGTGCAGCAGGCCTTCATGGTAAAATAGCTGCTAGAAAACCACTGCTAAGGACAGGCAACAAGCAGAAGAGACTTGTTTGGGCTAAAGAACACAAAGAAGGGACATTAGACAAGTGGAAATCTGTGCTTTGGTCTGATGAGTCCAAATTTGAGATCTTTGGATCCAACCACCGTGTCTTTGTAGAAAAGGTGAACGGATGGACTCTTCATGCCTGGTTCCCACCGTGAAGCATGGAGGAAGAGGTGTGACGGTGTGGCGGTGCTTTGCTGGTGACACTGTTGGGGATTTATTCAAAATTGAAGGCATAGAGAACCAGCATGGCTAATACAGCATCTTGCAGCGGTGTGCTATTCCATCCGGTTTGCGTTTAGTTGGACCATCATTTATTTTTCAACAGGACAATGACCCCAAACACACCTCCAGGCTGTGTAAGGGCTATTTGACTAAGAAGGAGAGTGATGGGGTGCTACACAAGATGACCTGGTCGCTACAGTCACCAGACCTGAACGCAATCGAGATGGTTTGGGGTGACCTGAACCACAGAGTGTAGGCAAAAGGGCCAACAAGTGCTAAGCATCTCTGGGAACTCCTTCAAGACTGTTGGAAAACCATTGCCGGTGACTACCTCTTGAAGCTCATCAAGAGAATGCCAAGAGTGTGCAAAGTAGTAATGAAAGCAAAAGGTGGATACCTTGAAGAATCTAGAATATAAGACATATTTTCAGTTGTTTCACACTTTTTTAAGTATTTCATTCAACATTTGTTAATTCATAGTTTTGATGCCTCCAATGTGAATTTACAATTTTCAGAGTCTTGAAAATAAAGAAAACTCTTTGAATGAGAAGGTGTGTCCAAACGTTTGGTCTGTACTGTATATATATATATATATATATATATATATATATATATATATATATATATATATATAATTACATATTGTATTACATATTTACAATTTATTACAGTTTTTTGTGTTCTAAAGTTATATTTCAATAAATATATTTTATGTTCTATATAAGTATCTTGATTATTGTATCATAAAAATGGTTAAATGTCTGATCACATTGTACTACAATAAATTTTTCACTTAAATATAAGCAATATACTAAATGTTATTATTTAGTATGTTTTTGTTGAAACTGTTTTTTGCCACTTACATAGTGTATTAGGCCTCCAACACACATCCGTTAAAACCACGCACGTGCAATACGGGCCGTTTTTCAGGTCCGTGATCCGTTTTTATGTCCGTGTTGCATCCGTGTGAACGGTGTATGCTAGCCGTGTGTGCGTGTGTAATGCCCGTGTGTGTGTGAGATTTGTAACTGACATTTGAATGTGTTTTCCGTGTGAAATGTCCCGTGTGTGATGTAAAATGTCGTTGATGAATACCCGCAGACTGCAGACAGAGTCGCGCGCTGAGAATGAACTCGGGTGAACTTCACCCGACTTCATTGTCATCCCGTGGCTCTGTCTGTGTCGCGTCCTGATTAGCGGTAACCCGTGAAGGACTCACCAGTGACCGCTAATCCCCTGAGTGACTGCAGTGAGCAGCGCAATTAGCGCTGCCGTCACTCAGGTTACCCGTGGCTAGCTGGAGTCCACCCCCCGTGACCGCAACTCACCTGTGACTTCATTGCTGTCACTCGGGCGACTTGCTGTCACAGTTGGAGGATCCAGCGGTGGCCGCGAGTAACCTGAGTGACGTCATCGCTGATCGCGATACTCACCTCAGTTGCTGCGTGGAGCAATCAGGAGCGGCAGTGTTTTTCTGCAGCTCCTGTCACCTTCATGTAGCAGAGCTGGAAGCGACGCGGGACCTCCGTGGATTACTCCGGACATGGATGAGTATTTGGGGCTTAATAAATTGGTGAACGAGGGTATTTGTTATTGTTTTTTATTGAAAATAAAGGATTTTTCGTTGTGTGTGTTTATTTACAGTAACATACAGATTAATCATGGAAGGTATCTCGGGGAGACGCCTGCAATGATTAATCTAGGACTTATTGGCAGCTATGGGCTGCCATTAACTCCTTATTACCCCGATTGCAAACGCACCAGGGCAATTCGGGAAGAGTCGGGTAGAGTCCTAGAACTGTCGCATCTAATGGATGCGGCATTTGTGGGCGGCTGCTGGTTGATATTGTTAGGCTGGGGGGCTCCCCATAACGTGGAGCTCCCCATCCTGAGAATACCAGCCTTCAGCCGTGTGACTTTACCCTGGCTGGTGTCAAAATGGGGGGGACCGCACGTCATTGTTTTAATTAAATATTTTTATTTTTTACTGCACCTTATAGACCCGCCCACCGGCGGCTGTGATTGGTTGCAGTGAGACAGCTGTCACTCAGCGTTGGGGCGTGTCTCACTGCAACCAATCATAGGTGCCGGTGGGTAGAGAAAGCAGGGAATACGAGATTGATTAATGAGCGGCCGGCTTTTTTAAAATAGTAAAAGCCGCCGCAGCAGTGTGAACGCCGTGCAGCACTGCGCCGGTGATCGGTAAGTATGAGAGAGGGGGGAGACTGACCGACAGACAGAGAGAGGGACAGACAAGACAGAGAGAGAGAGACAAAAATGCCGTGAAAAATGGAAACACATACGGATCACGGAGACGGACACACGGACATTATGAAAAACGCAAGTGTGACCTCAAACATAGATTAACATTGGTGCACGTTTGTCCGTGTCTCCGGTATATACGGAAACGGACCAAACACGCATGTGTTTCACGGATGTGTGTTGGAGGCCTCACATAGTGTTATATATAACACTATGTAAGTGGTAAAAAACAGTTTTCAACAAAAACATACTAAATAACATTTGCGCAGTCTATGAATTTGTTCTAAGAACTAGAATTGCTTCCATCAGATCCTCCTTCATAGATGACCTCAAATCTGACCTAATAATTTTAAGGCTAGAGAACAACCTCTCTATAATAACTTGGGTTGGAGGCAAAGCCGTAACCACATGGGCAACATCTCTAACAATTTCCGGGTATAAAGGAATTGCCTCATGCACAGTCAGTTTTAATTAACGGTTGAATTTTTCAATCTGCTGCTATAAGAGACGGAGTGAAATCTTTTTCCTTGCGGCAACACTTTGCTGCTCCATGTCATCCAAAAATTTGTCAAAGTTAAACTCCTCATTTGATGAGGATGAAGATATGGCAGCAGTAGCACTGTCAGGCCGCAAGTCCTCTTGCGCCTGGTGGTCCTGTAGCTGCTCATCCTAACTGCTACCTCAGTCAAAGCTTCTTTTCCTTTAGTAAGCTGTTGATCATCAAGCAGTATACGATGACTTGGGTCCACATTAACAGCTGCCAGAAGAATTTTATTTTCCAATAGCTGTGTCTCTCTCCATTTCATTGAAGCAGAAATGCCATCTGCGATTAAACCTCCTCTTTGGGACAGGCAAATAGCAAGTTCTTCCACTCCCTTATGAAAATGCCAGGAGTTAAATCCTCAGCTTGTAATTTGTTAGTCACGGTAAATGAGTGATTAAGCAATTCCTTCAATTCAGCCACCTGTGTCCATTGACCTTTATTTAAGGTTACTTGAGGGTTCACCATATCTATAAGAAACGATTTTAGTTATAGCAATCGCTCAGTCATTAAATAAGTGCTGCCTCACCGAGTGGCTTGAGCAACAATTGCCCCTTTCCCAGCACGTCTCTTCAAGATGGAATCAATTTTAGGGGTTCTGGCGGCAATAACCAACTTCCTCACTTTTTCAATCAGATTTCCAGCATGTCCGCCCAGTTTCACACATCCAGATTTTTGCCGGTTTGGCGGATGTGGCGCATGCCAGTACAGTACGATACAGTACAGTGGCAGCGCCACAACTTCCGGGTCACATTCTCCGGTCACATGAAAGCATGTGACCGACGTTTGTCGCTCTGCCACTGTACTGCATACACTGTTCTGGAGTGTGCCGCATCCGGCAAACCGGCGAAAAGACGGATGTGTGAAACCGGGGTCCCTCTTGCAGACTATCTCTTATTGCCAGCTGGAACGTGTGCACAAGACAGCACATGTGATGAATATCAAAGTGTTTTGAAGCAGCTTCAACAAGATCACCTAATCCTAAAGTATCATTTTGCTGTTCTTCTGTTGTAATATCTGTTTGTTCCTCAGTTACATGAGCAGCGCTGTGGCCTTCCATCTCACATATACTAAATCCTAAATTTTCTTCTAGCTGTTGTTCATTACTCTTATTTATCAGTGTAATTGTACTTATCATGTTTGAAGCATTGTTCGTTACAATGGCAAGAACCTGTTCTTTTTTGCGTTCCTAATCTTGCAGAACTTTTTCCACTAAGGCTTGGAGAAACTGGCTGCTGTGATGAGCTTTACTATCTTTTGCTGCCAGTGTCTTACTAACAATTTCTTTCTTGTCACAAACATATCGAACATTAATGGCAAAATAATTCAGTGAAATGCAGTGACTCTGGGCATCCTAGCAAAGGCAATGGGTGAAAAGATAGGACATTCAGACACATCGTTTTGTGAGAATCCTCACAAAGAATGAGCAGTCAGTTTGTGTGGTGTTCTTCTAATCTGCTTTTGCTATTGAAAGCATTATTTATGAACTCAAAAAACTTTCAGGTGATGCGGTTTTTTAAAAAGCTGATCTGCTTTTACAGCTGAAAAACGTATACTCAAAAAACGCAGCAAAAACGCTGTGTGTGAATGTAGCCTTAGATCAGGAATAGAACGGCCATTTATAGGACATTTCATAAGTTTCCCAAATTCCTATGAAAACATTTTCATCACACTCTGCATTGCACTCCTGTCCTCAATTTATTATATATTTTAGGAGTCGGTGCATTTTATACCGACTCAGACTCCACCAAATTGAGCTCTGACTCCGACTCCACAGCCCTGGCTGTCAGAAAAGCCATGCCTTTCCTTTATATTGCTAAACCCTGTTGACAAATTATCTTTAAAGGCTAGACATTAGATTTTTACTTATAGATAATGGCCCATTTTGAGGATATTGATAGAGATTATTTATATGTATACATAATTTTATTTGCTTGAATTTTTATATTTTAGACGAAAAATAATTTTTGAATTTGGCGTCATTACAAAGTTTTGCACCTTTTCGGTTTTACAGGCTCCTTGTTTCTTTGCATTTCGCTGGCTGTATAATGAGTTACTGTATTTTTCAGACTGTAAGACACCCTTTTTCCCCTAAATGTGGGAGGATAGTAGGGGTCTCTAAGGCTTTGTGCGCACGTTGCATAATTACATGCATTTACGCTGCGTTTAGCACTGCAGCGTAAATGCATGCATCCTGCGTCCCCAGCACAATCTATGTATATTCTGCATGATACGTGCGCACGTTGCTTTTTTGAAGGCAGCAATTTGGATGCCAAAATTTTTACTCAAATCAGTGCATACAAAAAAGCAGCATGTCAATTAATTTGTGCGCTTTGGATGCAGCTCCTGCTCTGTCTATGGGAGAGGCAGCATCCCGAGCGCATGAAATCAGCATGTAATCTGCTGGAACACTGCATCTGTTATGCAGTGTTTCTGCAGCGATTTGAAGTGCACATGTGCTGTCAAATCGCTGCAGAAATTTCAGCACTTACATGCGCACAAAGCCTTATAGTCCTGATGTGCCTGGCTCTTTGTGCGATCGGTGGTAAAGCCGGTCACAGGAGCAGGGTCACCGCTGCAGGAAGTTGAAGGCATGGGCAGGGGCGTACATAGAAATCATGGGGCCCCATAGCAAAAGTCTGAATGGGGGCCCCCCATTAAAAAAAATACAATAAAATATTAACATAATAAACAGCATATATGTTGCTGGGGGGAACATACAAGTTACTTGGAGGAACATACAAGTTACTAGGGGCCAGTGGGGGGGGCATATATACAGAAATTATGAATTAATCTTGATTCTATCCAGGCTACACATCTACCTGTCAAGTAAGTAAACTATTACCGGGCACGGCTCTGTCTGCAGAGCACGAGTCTAGGCAGTGTTGTGCTCCTGTTTTGTGACTGTGTGTGATGCCTGATGCTCGCTGAGCACCGAAGGGCCTGACACTCGTTAAGCACCGCAGGGCCTGACACTCGCTGAGCACCGCAGCACCTGACACTCGCTGAGCACCGCAGCGCCTGACGCTCGCTGAGCACCGCAGCGCCTGACGCTCGCTGAGCACCGTTGGGCCTGACGCTTGCTGAGCACCGCAGGGCCTGACGCTCGCAGAGCACCGTAGGGCCTGACGCTCGTTGAGAACCACAGGGCCTGACGATCGCTAAGCACCGCAGGGCCTGACACTCGCTGAGCACCGCAGCACCTGACACTCGCTGAGCACCGCAGCGCCTGACGCTCGCTGAGCACCGCAGCGCCTGACGCTCGCTGAGCACCGTAGGGCCTGACGCTCGCTGAGCACCGCAGGGCCTGACGCTCGCAGAGCACCGTAGGGCCTGACGCTCGCTGAGAACCACAGGGCCTGACGAACGCTATGCACCGCAGGGCCTGACACTCGCTGAGCACCGCAGCGCCTGACGCTCGCTGAGCACCGCAGCGCCTGACGCTCGCTGAGCACCGCAGCGCCTGACGCTCGCTGAGCACCGCAGCGCCTGACGCTCGCTGAGCACCGCAGCGCCTGACGCTCGCTGAGCACCGTAGGGCCTGACGCTCGCTGAGCACCGTAGGGCCTGACGCTCGCAGAGCACCGTAGGGCCTGACGCTCGCAGAGCACCGTAGGGCCTGACGCTCGCTGAGAACCACAGGGCCTGACGATCGCTAAGCACCGCAGGGCCTGACACTCGCTGAGCACCGCAGCGCCTGACGCTCGCTGAGCACCGCAGCGCCTGACGCTCGCTGAGCACCGTAGCGCCTGACGCTCGCTGGGCACTGCAGCGCCTGACGCTCGCTGAGCACCGCAGCGCCTGACGCTCGCTGAGCACCGTAGGGCCTGACGCTCGCTGAGCACCACAGGGCCTGCAAATAGTGGAATTAGCCGCAGGCAACAAACCAAAGATCTCCAGAGTAAACTACTAAAAAATAGTCCTACCAAAGTGTCTCACAGCAATTATTGATACACTAGAAGGTGGCCCGATTCTACGCATCGGGTATTCTAGAATTTACGTATTGTGTAGTTAATGTATGATTTTTGTTATATATATATATATATATATATATATATAGATGTTGTTGTGTGTAGTTACCAAGTGTTTGTGTAGGGCGCTGTACATGTTCTGGGTGTTATCTGGGTGTGGCGGGGGGTGAGAGCGGTGTTGTATGTGTGTTGCGTTGTTTGTGGAGTGCTGTGTGTCTGTCGCGTTGTGTGTGTGTTGCGCGGTTTGTGTGGGTGTGGTGTGTTTTGGGGGGAGGTATGTTTTGTGCAATGTGTGTGTTGTGCGGTATGTGCGTATATTTATGTATGCCGCGGTGTTTGTGTGTTGGGTGTTGTGTGTGTGCAGCGTTGTCTGTGTGTGTGGGTGTCTGTGTATGGCAGTGTTTGTGGTTCCCTGTGTGTGTGTGTGTGTTGGGGGGAGGTGTGCACCTCCCATCGTGCTCCATCCCCCATGCTGCACACCCCCCATCATGCCCCATCCCCTATGCTGCGCATTCCCCATCGTGCTCCATCCCCCATGCTGCACCCCCCCCATCGTGCTCCATCCCCCATGCTGCGCACTCCCCATCGTGCTCCATCCTCCATGCTGCGCACTCCCCATCGTGCTCCATCCTCCATGCTGCGCACTCCCCATCATGCTCCATCCCCCATGCTGCGCACCCCCCATCGTGCTACATCCCCCATGCTGCGCACCCCCATCGTGCTACATCCCCCATGCTGCGCACTCCCCATCGTGCTACATCCCCCATGCTGCGCACCCGCCATCGTGCTCCATCCGCCATGCTGCGCACTCCCCATCGTGCTACATCCGCCATGCTGCGCACTCCCCATCGTGCTACATCCCCCATGCTGCGCACTCCCCATCGTGCTACATCCCCCATGCTGCGCACTCCCCATCGTGCTACATCCCCCATGCTGCGCACTCCCCATCGTGCTACATCCCCCATGCTGCGCACCCCCCATCGTGCTACATCCCCCATCGTGCTACATCCCCCATCGTGCTACATCCCGCATGCTGCGCATTCCCCATCGTGCTACATCCCCCATGCTGCGCACCCGCCATCGTGCTCCATCCGCCATGCTGCGCACTCCCCATCGTGTTACATCCCCCATGCTACGCACTCCCCATCGTGCTACATCGCCCATGCTGCGCACCTCCCCATCGTGCTACATCCCCCATGCTGCGCACTCCCCATCGTGCTACATCCCCCATGCTGCGCACTCCCCATCGTGCTACATCCCCCATGCTGCACACTCCCCATTGTGCTACATCCCCCATGCTGCGCACTCCCCATCGTGCTACATCCCCCATGCTACGCACTCCCCATCGTGCTACATCCCCCATGCTGCGCACTCCCCATCGTGCTACATCCCCCATGCTGTGCACTCTCCATCGTGCTACATCCCCCATGCTGCGCACCCCCCATCGTGCTACATCCCCCATGCTGCGCACCTCCCCATCGTGCTCCATCCCCCATGCTGCACACTCCCCATCGTGCTACATCCCCCATGCTGCGCACTCCCCATCGTGCTACATCCCCCATGCTGCACACTCCCCATCGTGCTACATCCCCCATGCTGCACACTCCCCATCGTGCTCCATCCCCCATGCTGCGCACTGCCAATCGTGCTAAATCCCCCATGCTGCGCACTCCCCATCGTGCTACATCCCCCATGCTGCGCACTCCCCATCGTGCTACATCCCCCATGCTGCGCACCCCCCATCGTGCTCCATCCCCCATGCTGCGCACCCCCCATCGTGCTACATCCCCCATGCTGCGCACTCCCCATCGTGCTACATCCCCCATGCTGCGCACTCCCCATCGTGCTACATCCCCCATGCTGCGCACCCCATCGTGCTACATCCCCCATGCTGCGCACTCCCCATCGTGCTACATCCCCCATGCTGCGCACCCCATCGTGCTACATCCCCCATGCTGCGCACCCCCCATCGTGCTACATCCCCCATGCTATAATAGGTCTCCTATTATACTCAGAGAGGAGTATAATAGGAGGACTGTAATAGGAGGAGTAGTCCTGGGGGGAGAGGAGTATAATGCCGGCTCCCTGCACATGTGTACCGGGAGCCGGTGTACACTGGTAACTATGATACACATCGGGTAACCAAGGGACCTTAGTTACCCGATGTGTATAATGGTTACCAGCGTTCACGGCCTCCGTCAAGATCCCAGCATCGCAAGGTTATGTCTGACGCTGCTGGG